>NC_052943.1:32099531-32163212 GCF_013358895.1 Oreochromis aureus
TTTGTACATCTTGATAACCTCCATAAGCTTACCAGGTTTCAGACTTATAAATAAAACACAGAGCAGGGGCTGATGTTTTGAAATTTTGTAGGGGGCGCTGTGGAGCCATTTTGCACTATTCAAGGAAAATGATCACATAACAACAAAGCCCTCATCACATTGGAGGTTTGGGCCAAATTCCAAGACTTTTAAACTTTTCAAGCCCCTCAAAAGCCACTTCATCTTTCATGGTGAACTGCGCTGCCACCAGGGTGCGCCTGCTCAGTTTATAGTCACAATTTTCTCACTGAAGCATCAAGAGGGACTGATGGTGATATTCACCGCTTTTGAGGTGGCCCACGATGAACCTGTGAAAATCAGTACAACAAAATGAAAGACATGACATTTCCTGGTGCCACTAGGTGGCGCTGTACGTATTCCTGACAATGGGCATATCAATCTGTTCAGGGCGGGTCTGACATCATCCCTGTAAAATCTGGTACTGATCAGATTGGATTTCATTGAGTTACACTAATTTGTTTCTTCATGGCGAGACCTCAATGTTCGCCATGCTGCTGGGGTCACACCTTCAGTGAAAACTCACAGTTTTCTGTAACCCAAGACCAACTCCTTAAGGCTTTCCTGGACAAATTTGAGGCTGCAGATGTCACCCATTACAATACTGTACCCCAAAGTGTAAAACATGACATTTCCTGTTCCCACTAGGTGGCGCTGTCCCTGATGTCAAATATGGCAGTTGAAATATGTTCAGGGTGGAGCCTTATCATATGTGTCCACTTCGGTCAAGGTCGGACAATGTATGACAGAACGAGAGGCAATAAGATTTTCATGGCGAGTCATCGAAATTCGCCGTGGCGCCACGGCCTCACCGTATCCCGAAAACTCAAAAGCTCCGCAATTTAACATGGCCCAGGTGTGTAGTTGACACTGACCAAATATGAAGCTTGTACGATGAAATTCCAATGAGGAGTTCGCAAAAGTTCGAGGCATGGAAATGGCAAAATAAGAGCCAAAATGTCACCTTCACTTCTAAATTGCGGACTTCCTGTTGGGTTTGCGTCATATGTGGCCACAGACTTTTTTGTTTGTCTCGCATGATACACATGTGTGCCAGATTTCATAGATGTAGCTAAAACGATGTGTTCGAGGGCTGCATTTAACAGCGCATAGGTGGCGCTCTAGAGCCATTTCCCAGTGCTCATATGTAAAACCATTAAAATACGAAATTTTTCACCAGACCTGGCATGTGTGCAAAATTCCAAGAGTTTTCGAGCATGTTAAAGCCCTCAAAAAGGCCCTTGTTTTGCCTGAATAATAATAATAATAATAATAATAATAATAAGAAACGGAGCAGATATAATAGGGCCTTCGACTCAAGTGCTCGGGCCCTAATAATAATAAGAAACGGCAGATATAATAGGGCCTTCGTGACTCTCAGTGCTCGGGCCCTAATAATAATAATAATAATAATAAACAGAGCAGATACAATAGGGCCTTCGCACTCTCGGTGCTCGGGCCCTAATAATAATAATAATAATAATAATAAGAAGAAGAAGAAGAAGAAGAAGAAACAGAGCAGATACAATAGGGCCTTCGCACTCGAAGTACGAGGGCCCTAATAATAATAATAAACAGAGCAGATACAATAGGGCCTTCGCACTCGAAGTGCGAGGGCCCTAATAAGAAGAAGAAGAAGAAGAAGAAGAAGAAACACAGCAGATACAATAGGGCCTTCGCACTCTCGGTGCTCGGGCCTTCGCACTCTCGGTGCTCGGGCCCTAATAATAATAATAATAATAAGAAGAAGAAGAAGAAGAAACAGAGCAGATACAATAGGGCCTTCGCACTCTCAGTGCTCGGGCCCTAATAAACGGAGCAGATACAATAGGGCCTTCGCACACTCAGTGCACGGGCCCTAATAATAAACAGAGCAGATACAATAGGGCCTTCGCACTCTCAGTGCTCGGGCCCTAATAAACAGAGCAGATACAATAGGGCCTTCGCACTCTCAGTGCTCGGGCCCTAACTAGCATTCAGAAACTGGGGCACAACAATTAGAGCACTGAATTAAAACAATTCAATGCTGTGCTCTAAATAACACACTATATATGAGCCACAAAGATAGAATAGCACTACTACAAAGTTCACAAGAACTCTCACTACTTATTCACAATGAATCATTCAGTTGTGTAAGAAATGTAATTTTCTGTTTTTCTTTAAATACCTCTATCCATCCATTCTTTTCTGCTTAACCTTGCCAGGGTCACAGGGGCGCTCGAGCCTATCCTGTCTACCATAGGGCAAGAGGCAGGATACACAGGTCTGGAGCCAGAGTACATGGGGAGAGCATGCAAACTCCACACAGAAAAGCCCCAACCAGGTGGTGGAATCAAACTCAGGACCTTCTTGCTGTGAGGAAACAGTGCTTATCACCGTGCCACCATGCTGCCGTGCACACTTCGGTTCTTTTCCATCAAATGCTTAAACAGCTGTACTAATTTAGGTAAAATTAAATAAATAAAACTTTAATCTAAATAACACACTGAAGAATTTACAGAAAATTCCAGACTGCTTTTGTTAAAGTACAGAAGAATTGTTTGCCTTGTGTTATCAGTATACATTGATTTATTTGAAGTGTTTTCTTCTTTGTTGTCTGTTAGGAGTATAATGTGCAATGCTCATGCAGAGTGCGAGGTGCCGTACAGTGATGCAGCATGATTCATTTTTGAAGAATGTAATTAATGGATTCAAATACCTTTGTTTAGAGCTTGTGACATTAAACTGTTCTTATATTTAATTTGATATCTGAGTGTTTCTTAGCTTTAGACTAGTCGGTCAGTCTAATTTTTTTTTCTTGTTTAGTCAAATAAGAAATTAGTCACCAGGAACATCCCTAATTAAAACAAATAACAAATAATGTTGACCTCATTATGGATCCCAGTAAGTGTGATAATCATTTCAGCTATAATGGCGTAGCCTTACTTGGAAATAATAATTATGGTTTCTGTTTTTAAAAATGGGACAAGGCACACTTGGGATAGAACAAGCATCTCTCATTGCATATCATACATCAACATGTTGGCAAATAGGATTAAAGGATTAAAAATGTCCACCTCTGCAGCTTTTTGTTGGTGTTCAACAGCTGAATTGACTCTACGAGGTGGTGGAATTATTTCTACTCTGGAATAGGTCACTTAATTTCTGCAGATGATTCAGCAGCACATTCATACTGCAGTCATCCAATAGAAGAAAAGACAGCTCACAGATTTGAATAAAATGTGAGCACATGCATCCAGAGCATCATTATCTTGCTGGGAGATTTCCATTTAGACTCATTTGGACATGATACAAACTACTTTACCAGAAAGCTCAAGTGTCACATTCAGGCATCATTTGCTTCATACTAAAAATCCTAATATGTGCTACAAATACATTTCCTATAACTCCTACATAGTTACTTAGTTACAGTTACTTACCACAGGATAACTGTAATAAGTAACTGTAAGTCTCCAAGCAACATGAAATTACAGTATGTCTGGTTATTTCAGCTCAGAGCACATTATAATTAAGGCCAACCATTATACATCATAAGAAGACAGCATGCATCCCCTATACTTCAAGTATGATGAATTACATCCAAGTATGCTTAGATCAGGGTCCAGTTATACAGTCTTGATACATGCTCAATCATCCAGGTAAGTAAATCCCAAAAGGTTGATTCTGTTCATCTGGACGTAGCGTTTTCAGTGGGAGAAACGTTTCGTCACTCATCCAAGTGACTTCTTCAGTCTCAGCTGACTGCAGGTTTCCCCAATCTTATAAATTGTATATTTGCATAATGACTGAAACTAGCACACTGAATGAACAATGGGCTGTGAGGTCAGTTCCTTGATCATTAATATGCAAATTTTCATGACCATTGATCAACAACCATTGATCATTGATCAAAGACTATTAATCACTGACCACTGATCAATGGCCATATCATTCACAGAGAGTTGGGGAACCTCTGGCAGTTTACAACTTACCTTTGTACAATTTCAAGCTATTCATTGGAACTGAACGACCTGCATTGCAATAAATAATTGGAAAAATTGGGGTGTTCTAAAACGTTTGATCGGGAGTGTATATCTTAACAAATATTTGATACAAGAAGCTACAATTTCACAGCACTAAATATATATGTTCAAACTTTGGACCATAAGAATTTTTATGCAAATCAGAGACGGAAAAATTTTGTGATTTGAGATGAAATGACTTGAGTATTTATGCAGAAAACTTATCAAAACAAGTTAAATTGTCTTCTTTTAACCCAAAACCAATTACTTATATAAGCAGTTCCTCTAACTTTGTCTCATGTTTAAACATTCATGGATTTTTCTCTAGATATCAAGTGAAATTATTATGCAACCTGAGTTCTTAACGTTAATATGAACTATAAAAAAGGATAGCAGTTCTCTACACTTAAACAAACAGGTACTCAGAGAATTGGGAGATACAATTAAGTATTCTGGGAAAATGTTTCAGTGGTTATTTTCAAATGTAAATCAGCCTTCAGATTTGGAAATTTTGGTTCATACAGGTTATAATTAGCCCCTGATAGTTGTTAACAAGCAGACCTGATCTTTATTAGCTGAAAATACAAATCAACTGTATGTGAAAGAAAAACATATTGGTATTTGGTATTTTGGCCTTTAATTGTGTTTTTGTTAATAGATGGGACTAAAATTACATTCATAGTACAGCTAGAGAAGTTTTAGCTAAATCTTTCATTTCAGTATAGCAATCCAAAATGTCACCATTATTAACTTATTTAGTAGCAGGAAACAGCAGCAGGGTAGAGTTAAAGTGTTGTATATATTTAACCTTATAACTTGAGCAGCATGGTGAAGCTGTGGTTAACACTATTGCTTCACAGCAAAAGTTCCTGGGTTTTAATCTACCTTCTGGGCCTTTCTGTGTGGAATTTACTTGTTTTCTCTCTTTCTCTCTAGGTACTCTCGCTTTCTCTTACAGTTTAAAGAGTTGTAGTTAATTAGTTATTCCCAAAATTGCCCTTAGTTATGGATGCAAATAGTTTTTGGTCTCTGTGTTAGCCCTGAGACAGACTGGCAGCTTTTCCAGGGAGTACCTTACCACTTGCTCTATGCCAGCTGGGTGGGTCTAGCCCCCAGTGACTTAGAATTAGATAAGCAGAGATAAATGGCTCTAACTTATAATTTATAATCATTTGTATTAAAAGATATGTTTTTCTTTTTTAGATTTTACAGAATGTTCACTGTAGTGGACATGAGAATAATTTTATTGAAAAAAAAAAACACAGTGACACTATGCCTGTATCTGTTGTTGAACTGCTGCACAGAATGCCTGTATATCCTACCCTTTTGTTTTTCTTCAAAGACTATCATCACTGTATGTTCAGATCCTCTCAACAGTCAGGAGTCCTGGGTAGTACTGGTGTGTAGCTATTAGCTTCTCTGTCTGTTACTCTTTCTTTAATTTATTCATTAAATTCTTAGCTATGGTACTGCAGGAAGCAATTTCTTTTTTTTTAGTAATGGAGAGGAACATCTTGGAGCTAATGCATGTATGTTTTGGCCTTGCAACCTTGGCATGTGCCTTGAACCGTTTTTTTCTTAATAATGATTCTGGTGGTGAAATCATCTTTTTGATGGGTGGCTCATACTCTTTTTTGCACTCCTCATCATTGTCTACTCTTTTATCAGTCTCGTCAAGTTCTAGGTAGTTAAAGGATCATTTCAGTGGTTTTTGCTGATTGGCTAAGCACTGTGCTGTCAGGAATTTGTGACACTTACATTAAAGAAATGAGCAATCACACATGGTCTATTTCTTGGTTCTTCTTGCCATGCAATAAAAGTGTAGCCTAACCAACCATGGTATTTCCTAATGACAGCAGGTCTTCTCAGCTCAGTGTGAAAGACATCTTCAGGATCTTTCCCATGTGGAGTAGAAGCCATCGGCACTGGCTTGCTGTCATACCGTTTTGCAACCGCCAATTCAGGATTTCTCCTGACTATCATCACTTATGCTCTGCTCTCTTCTTTTTTCAGTTGTTTGTCACCAGGCAACTGACAGAGAAGTTTTTTTTGTTATGGTTGCAGTTGCTGGAAGGCACTTGGACAGCAATTCATCCATGAAGTTAATTGATGTGACATAGCGGTCAAAGTATAGGTGACTTGCAGGAACAGTTTCGACCATGCATAGGGATGCTGCTTCCTGAATTCATATTCTTTGAAGCACATCAAAGAAAGAACACATTTGCTGGTTAAAGTCCAGCATCAAAGCATCTGGTGCAGCAAGTACAAATACTTTTAAGCTACAGGCTATGGCTTGTCTGGAACAAATTGCGTCATGCAACTTCAGCCCATAAAAGGGATGATTTGCTCATCGATGCAGACTTTTCCTGGTTTTAGGAGGGAAAGGCAACCTTGCCTTACTCTGTCTAGAAGAGGCCTGTCAGAGTTATATTATTGGATTGTCATGTATGCTTAGAAACATATAATCATATATGCTTAGATATATAGAGATATATAATCGATTGCATATTGATAGAATGTCTCATCCTTAGTAGTCTGCAAAGGCTCTGTGTGCGTTCCAGAGTGCTCTGGCATACACACACACATCCTAAGGTCATGAGAGAGGTCGTACCTTCTCTTTCTGATTAATAGTATAGGAGGACACCTACTTTGTATCTGTTTAAGTATAAGTGCCTTTTGTTTAGGTGGTCCGCTGGGCTCCTAGCACCAGCTTTGGGGAGTCGTTCGGAGGGTCATATTTTGACCCACATACACACACACACACACACATCCATGTACACCCATACGCCTTGTCGCCTCAAGGCACTTTATATTGTAAGGTAGACCCTACAATAATACATACAGAGAAAAACCCAACAATCATATGACCCCCTATGAGCAAGCACTTTGGCGACAGTGGGAAGGAAAAACTCCTTTTAACAGGAAGAAACCTCCAGCAGAACCAGGCTCAGGGAGGGGCGGGGCCATCTGCTGCAACCGGAATAAATTAAATCAATAAAGTGAATAAATCAACTATTCACTTCACATTGGGTGTAGTAATTTCTCCCAGAAGAGAAGAGCCTTTCAGTACACAAATATCTCATTCAGACCCTACAGCATGAGGCTAAAAAATAAATGCATTGTATTTACTTTACTAATCCTGAGGATGGTTTTAAAGCAAGACCAATACAATAATGGATGAAAGCATGGGGGAAAAGCTCAAACATAAATGTGATATTACAGGCACTTCCATAATGATTTACTGCATGTGTACCTTGAGATAGCATTCTAAATCAGCCTTTTGCCAGATTCACGGAACACTGATGTGTTGACTTTTCCGTGTATACTGAAATATACTGTATTGCTTTTGAACTGTATTGCAGTGACTTAGATGATTATAAGATAAGCATTGTTATTCTATCTGCAGTGTGGCTCTATTCAGGGAGAGCAGTGGCAAAACCCCTTCACAAAACAGAGCAGGGATTAAAAATGTGACACTGATGACTTGAGAAACCGCATGAGAAGCATTAAATGGAGCATCTGGGCTGGACGTGGGCTGTAAAGCAGTTACAGCATGGGCAACAACAGCATCAACTGTATCCAAGCTGAAGCAGCAGATCTGCCTTAGATTGCTGACTGAGCTTGAATCTGTAGGCTGCCAGAACTAAAACTATTTCTCAGTTCAATTTTTCCAAGTGGTTCTGAAAGCAGAACTGATGGAAAGAACCAGCACACTCAAGGCAAAACTCTGTTTTAAATCAGCAATTCCAGTAACTTTTTCCTTTATCTGATGGAAACATGATATGTTATGATTGCAATGTTAAAACAGATAAAAACGCTCAGTTCTGTCAGTCTTTTGGTGACTGACAGTAGCGCAGCCTAGAATCCTTAAATCCTCCGTAATTTGCATCCTGCAAGGAGAATGACAGGGCCACCAAAAGCTTTTCCTGGTTACACCTTTGCAATGGTTGCCATGAGTTCAGGTGAAACAATTAAACTACACGTGCGTGTCTTTACTTCCCCTTACCTTTTGTAATGTAAAGCTCGAATAGGTTTAACAAGTTTTCTTTGAACTAGCTTATTAGTTCCATTCCACTTTCACAGGGGACTGCATAAGTAGGAGCTAATGTTGGCTAATTTGTTTGACTTGATTTATGAAACAAGAGGACAGGTAAATCTGTTTTTATGTAAGTAATATATCTTATTTTGTGTCTTAACTTGGGGTGAGGGGCAGTACAGTTGCCATAAAAAGTGGTACCATCAAATAGACTCTAAAGAAGGGCCTGAGAGACATTTAGTTTGTGGCTTTTATTTATAAACAAAAAAGGTTTCACAAGGAATGTTAATCAGAAAGAATGCTGGAGAGGGTCTCGGTCAACTTAGGACAACCTTAAGAGAGAAGAGATAGGAGTTATACCTTGTCCACATAAAGATGAGTGGGAGAGGAATGTATTGGAGGAATGCTTGAGCTTGGACTTGTGGTTGCTTGCTTGGAGTGAGAGAGGAATAGCCTGTGGAGGGAAAAACTCATCAAGTCTCAAGAGGGAGCCCAATCCATGGGAGAGTAAGCAGGCAAGGAGGTTCTGCAGGTGAGTGTTTTATTGAGTTTCCCTTTAGGGAGGCAGACCAGTTTGAAAGAGACAAGTAAGGAGGTCTGAATCTGTATCCACCCTTTAACTGCAAAGGAATAAAAGGGGAAGATAAACACAAAGAAATTAGCTGTACGAGCTCTACAAGTCAAGTCGTAGTCAGACAACCATCTGTGGTTTCATGAAAATTTGGCAAAGATGAAATGCTGGAGCTTTTGTATGGCAAGAGATGAAGTGGAGAGAAGCAGGTGTGCAGCTCAGAGAGCGGGAATCAAGAGCCCAAGCCCCCTAGGCGGGGCTTAGGAAGACTGAGTTCAAACACCATGAAATAGACAAGTTTTAGAAAATAGAGAAAACAAGACTGACTAGTGCAGGCTATGACAATTTAGTTGCTTGCAGGCACCTTTGACACCTTTGACAGTTAATGCTTAAAAGGTTTCAGGAAGTTTTACAACATCAGCCACTGGATTTGAAGTATTCGCACTTTGTTTTAAGTCATGATTTTTGGACTTTTTGACTCTTTTGCAAATTATGTTGAACTGCTAAAAGATGTTGTTCTTGCTCTATCAGACTTATTGAAACTTCCTCATTTGCAAAAAACACAAGCGACATCATGATGTCATCACTAATATAGAGATTCTTCACATATTTACAGGACAATCTAAACTTATCTCTAAAAACCTAAGTACATCATTGACATGCAGCTAACCATTGCCTGTAACCAAGCTCCTGGGTGTCAGCAAAAGAACAGCATTTCGATAAATACATGAGTTTCAGTGAAGAGATCATGTAGTTGTACGAGGAGCTGATGATGTAAGCTACAAACATATCAGGTATCCTTTGTGAATACTGTATGTATGCCTATTATGTATTCACATAATACGTAGGTTATATACATACATACAGAAACAGTATTTGAGGATATCTTTCTTTCTTTATAGGTAAGTTAGAATGTCAGTCGTTCTTACTGTGTTGTGTGAATGAACCATTTAATCTTTATTAACTAAGAGACCACCCTCTAGTTTTCTTAATGTCGCATGTTCTTTAGTAACCAAATGTCACTCCCCACTAGTCTGCGCAATATTGATTAACAAAACAAAGGTCAGTTTTAATTAAATCTTTAGAGTATTAAGGTATGCAGGGTAAATAATATTCTGTTAACTCACATTGAAATAAAATTCATTATTTTAATCTTTTTATTGAGCTATTCACCATAAATTCATGAAATGTCATGTTTTTGTATGTTAATTGTTTCAAGCTTTATTCTGGTGCAATTGTTTTGGAAAAAAAATCCATTTTTTCCCCTCTCCTCCTGACTGCGGCCGCTGTGCACTGTTGAAGAGCCACGAGTGCCTACACTTGAAGTGACGTTGATGACGTCTTGCTGACTACTCCAAGTTTCTTTATGTTCACATGGAGAACCCCCACCTCCCACCCTGGCCTCAGATTAATATGAAAAATGAAAACAAAACAGGTTGAGCTGTTCACTCTGCTAATCGATATAATCAATATAATGAGTGAGTGGTGGGGAAACGGCTCTTACTGAAAAGTAACCTTTTATTTGAGCTTTTAATGATTCTCAGTCCTGTGCTTGGATTCTATCAAGTGATTGAAGTTAGTAAAGGTCTACATGCTGCTACATAGATGGAAATAGCAAATGTGGCACATCCCTGCCACTGCTAGTTGTCATCTAGTCTGAACAGTACATATTTAAAATGTAAAAATACTTTAGGTCTTGTTTTAGGTTTAATACATGATGGTGCCCATATTTAACTCTAAATCTCCAAAACCAGCATAACTTAATTCAACCTCGATTACCTTTATAGCAAATAATTTATTAATTTGTAATACAAGTATTTTTTTCTTGTGTGGAAAAAATAATATTACTTCAGTAAACAAGAAAAATAACCTGGACAACAAGCTGGATTATGATGTCTTTGGAAATAAAATTCAAAATGTGCATCACAAGTTCTAGAATTGGTTTTAACATTAGCACTGTAATGCATATGCAATTAATAACCAAAATGAAAATGTGAAATTGGTTTTAATGTAAAAGAAGGCACCAGTATGTAGACTTGTAGTCAAGACCGCCTAATCCGAGACCAAGACAAGACCAAGACCAGAGGGTTTCGAGACCAAGACAAGACCAAGACCAGAGGGTTTCGAGACCAAGACAAGACCAAGACCAAGTTGAGACGAGACCAAGACCGAGACCAAGTCGACACGAGACCAAGACCGAGACAAAAAAAGTCTTTAAACTGCAGCCAGATGCTGCTTCGTTTACGGGTGTCAGGCATATTTATGTGTTTTTGCTTTCGCACAGCCCTCCTCACCGCTGTCTACTGTCTCACTCACTTACTGAGAGGACAGACGGATGCTCCACTTGACTGTTGTGTCTCTCACCCTCTCTGTTTTTCACATAATGATATTATCCTATATCCTCACATGTGATTGGCCACAATATGGAGGGATTGGAGCATAGCTGAGCCACTGTGTGAGAGCTGAGCAGCAAAAGGAAATTAAGTGAGGGTAGAAATGACTGTAAGATTAATAGGCTCTGTTTTGAGTTTTTTTCAAAAAAGAATGACTTCATATAGGAAAAAAATAAATATCACATATGCAGGACACCTTAAACTAGTTTTTAATTAAGCAGCAAGGCAGAACAAAGTCGGGGCTGTATCAAGACACAGGGACTAAACCCCAATTCAACCAGACCCAGAACTGATCCAGAATTTAAACAGGACTACAACAGTTCAAAATCAGGACTACTTAGGACTTAACCAAGACAGAACCAGAATCAAAACTACATGATACTAGCACTAAAAATCATCATAGACCTGCACTACACTCTCTCTCCCTCTCTGTTCCTCTTTCTCCCTCTTTGTGCTGACAATCAAGCCAAACACCAACATCATCAAATATACAGTGGAAACCAGATATTTACATACTCTTCAGATAAAAACACAAACACTTTTTTAATTGTAACATCAAATCAGACTAAATGTTTATTTTTTTTTAGATTGATAAATATAAAAACATATTTGTTAACTTTTGTATTTTGTATTCAAAACTGAGCCACACTTATAGAGCTCCACGATTCTTTTCCTGGTGTTTTGGTTGATATCTCTTGATTTTTCCCATGTCAAAGAAACAGGCTCTGTGTTTTGCCTTATATGCATCCACAGGTGTGTCACCAATTTACTCACATGGACTCTACTAACCTATCAGAAGCTTCTTCAGCTCAGAATGGAATCGTCTGGAGTTTTCTTATTAATTAACAATAAACTTAGTGTATATGTACTCCTAAATTTGATGAAAGTGATTAAAATAGACAGCTCCCTCTTTTTATTCTGACATTTAACTAATTCAAAAGATATTTCAACATTTATTTATCTAAAACAAAACAAGTTTACTCTAAATTGATGTTTAACAGTAAAAAAAAAAGTTTATGTTTTCTCCCTAAAGTGTATGTAAATATCTGGTTTCAGCTGTGAATATACTGCTGTGTATTGAAATTCCTCTTGTTTTGCATAGATATACTGAACAACATACAAAGCATAATATATAAAATAACATCTACCTGAGTTTTTTCTTTAAAAGAAGCTTCTTATGTCCATTGTTGTGTACATCAGTACACAATTGAAACTGATTTAGAGAGTTTGTTTAGCCGTGGAGGGTAACAACTGAAAATATGAAAGCTAAGCTAAGACTTTCTAAAAAATCAGCATTGTCGTTCGGCTTTTTATTTATCCATTTGTTGATTCACTCGAAAAGCAACTAACGCAACCAAGTGATCAGTTTGATATCAATCTTTTGTGATACACCATCATATTTACATTATTTGTACAGTACGGATGATTTGTTTTGGTACCTGGTCAAACTTAAGCTCTCCTCTGTCTGCAGCAAACTCGCAGGCAGCAGCTTCTCCCCCCTCGCTCACATGGGTGCTGTGCTCAGTCGCCTAGTGCCTGAGCTCGGATCATACCAAACTTAGGGGGAATTTACAACGGTGCGCTCTGTGCTTCGTGTGTTGTTTTTGTTTTATACAGTTGTCAGTCAGGCATCTAACTAACAAATTACACCCCAAAAGACCCCATGCTTCTGAAAAAATGACCCGGGCTTAAGCCCAGTAAGCCACCCCTCGCTCCGCTGATGGATGACTCCAAATCTCCCAAACACTATGTCGATAGACCGAGACCAAGACCAAAGTCAGTTGAGACCAAGACAAGACCAAGACAAAAGTCCGTCGAGACCAAGACGAGACCAAGACAAAAGTCCGTCGAGACCAAGACGAGACCAAGACAAAAGTCCGTCGAGACCAAGACGAGACCAAGACAAAAGTCCGTCGAGACCAAGACGAGACCAAGACCACGTAAAAGTGGTCTCGAGACCGGTCTCGAGACCAAGACCGGTCTCGAGACATCCAACTCTACCAGTATGTCATACAATATTCTTTATAAGGGTTAGAAAAACAGAAAATCAGCTAGGGGAGTCTTAATTGTGGTATTTGTCATGAAATTGATTGTATACAACTTAATAGCTGTTCATTAGTCATAGCTGCATCACGGGTGAAAATGAACAATCAGAGGCTTTAGACTCAACCAAAATCTCTACCCATTTCTAATCGCTGTTGTGATTACATCAGTGTATTTTTCCTTTCCACTGGTGTTCATAAATCAAATTTATTTTAAAATCTGCTCTGACTACTGGAAGAAGGGGTTTGTGCCTTTAACCAGACAGACATGCTCAGGGATGATTTAAACTCCAATGTCCTCCTTGATCCTCAGTTTGCATCAGTTCTGTGATCACAGCACTCTGCAGTTTTTCACTGAGCTTTATCCTGACATGGATGATGGAAAACAAGTGAGAGTATACCATTTTGTTGAAGTCCAACACTGTCTCCAAACTAATCTAATTCAGCATAACTCTTAGATCCACTGACCTTTTGGCATCTTCTTTAAAGAGGGAGGGAACTGCATAGCTAGCAAATGAGCAAGTGCTCTATGCCCTTTGGCCATTGGGCCTCATAATGTGTGATTGCTGAATTAGTGCTGTTGGGTTCCTGCAATTAGGCATAGAAAACTTTGAAAACATAGAGCGAGAGACAGAGAAAAGAGGTTAGTGGATAGTGGGATAGAATAACCATTCCTTTGTTTAGGATAATCTGCGTTTGACTGTGTTCTCCAAAAGGCATCAACACTAACCAGGTGTCATCATCTTTTTTGTTGTTTTCATTTAAAAAAGCTCTCAAGCAGTCTTTTCTCAAGTTCATGCATCATTTCTAAATACAGAACATGACAACATGATATAGTAAATTAATGATGTCTGTAAATATGTTTTAGCAGTTTGTGGTGCCTGAGTTTTTCCTGCAAATTGCATGGCATTAGAAACTAAAAATTCTTTGCTTAGTGCACCAGTATTATATTCTGCTTTTCAATGAAGGTCACATTCAGTATGTTAAGAGGGGAGTTCTTTTGTCTTTGCATCTGAAAAAATTCTCTTTGGACAAGATCATCCCTGGTGATGTAAAGCTTAAGCCTTTGCTTGTATCCACTGGAGCAACTCAACTTCACCATTAAAAGAGCAAAAGAAAACAGTTACATTGATGTAAATGACTTTGCAATTAAACGGGCAATGTGAAATAACTAACACTACCTCGATAACTCAGTTAATTTAGGGCAGCTGAGGCATAAACTTACATTTGAATGGTGGTTGAATAAATTTGTTTTATTAGACCAAAAGGTTTGCCAGTGGAATATGCATCTTTCAAGTCCCAAGTGATCAGCTTAACATACGTGTGACAGTGACATTTTTTTTTCTGTAACATACTATATAATTATTCAAATTAAATACACATTATTACCACAAACAAAGGGAAACATTCTTGAGACTATATATTTGCGGAAATGCATAAAAGTATGTAAATAATAACTTTTTTTTTCCACAGACTTTTTGCACATTTCGTACGTCCTCAAATGATGAATATGTGACATACAACACATACACATTCTCCCAGTCCAGCAGTGCACACAGCAATAGACGGAGATACAAGCAAAACCAAAGTTATTTTATTTGGGCAACCCGACCCAACCCAACCTTAGACGCCATACCTTTGGTATGACAGTGCTGTTGGTCTCTTAACTTCTTGCAAGGTGACTGTAAAATTTGATAAGCTAGTCTGTTGTTAGGACAAGCTTCTTTCAGCTAAGGCATACATAAACATCTATGCCTATGAGAGACTATTGAGGCTGCATCCTTCAAAGGATGCTGAATTTGGACAACCCTAGTATCAATCTCTCTGTGAGATCCAAATTACACAGGTTCTTAGTCTTTGCAGCCCCACCCTTTAGCTCCTGCTTATTATTTCAGCAAATAAGCAGGAAATATACCATAACCCCATATTTACCAGGAGACTTTGATTCAGCAATGCTGTATAAAAAACATTTCAATTCCATGAGACTTGAGAACACTTAGCATCAATCTTCCCTGTTGGAGTACTAATAGTAAAGCTAACTGGAAGTAATCTAGTACTACTCTATCTAAATTCAGTGATTCCAAATATATGTTAAAGCATCTGGTGGCAGGGGTTTGTGTTTCTTACCAGACCTTTCCTCTGCCTCAATTTCTGCAACAGACAAACTATCTGCCCTCTCATTTCTTGCACTTTGCATTTCATCCTCTTTCCGCTTTTCCTCTTTCACCCACTCCTCCTCCTCTACCCACATTATCATCCTTCCATTCCTCCTCATCTCCATTCCTGCGTGGCCTTCTTATCCTTCCTCACCTCTTGTCCCTCAACAGCAGTGTCAGATTTTCCCTTGGCCATAAATTTTGCATGATTCTTCGTCTGTGCAGCTTCAGCACTCTCTTTCTTCGTCTCTCTTATACACACATTTCCACTGAGAATGCCAACCTTCCCCCACATCCCCACCCCTCATTAAAGTTCTATGTTAAATAAATGTTTCAGGAAGACCTTTTTGCTTGCAGACCAGACTTGCAGCCTTCTTCATTGCCATTCCTTAATGAATAACTAAAAGAGGAAGGTTAAAAACAAAGAATCATGGGTGATGGGTTAAGCTACAGGACACTAGAGATATTAGTACTGAAAGGAGGGAAGAGAGGAGGTAGAGAGGAGGTAAAGAAAAACATCTTTGCAACTGTTTAACTTGCATGAGATTATATGATTGGATTGGTCGGTTTGTCTTTGGTTACTCAAATACTCAAAATGTTACTGGTGAATTTTGTGAGGATCAAGGGCAGAATGTTGGGTTTCTTCTTTCCTCTCCAGGTGGTCTGGGGTGACTCCCTTGCTGCCTCTGCCTTCAGCCAGAGCTGCTCTCCTGAGCTCACGTTCTCCCACACCTCCAAGTCATTATCCATCAGGATTTTTAGAATAGAATAGCTTTTTATTGTCACTGTTACAAGAACAGTGAAAGGCAGTTTGGCATCTCTCCATGTGTGTGAAGTACACAATAGCGTAAGTATTTACACAATGACAAAAGAGTAAGACAAAAGTCCATTCAGTCTCTATGAACACTGTGGCCCCAACTCTCCATCAACACAAACTAACCTTGTGTTTCCCTGTTTGCAGACTCTACCAGTTCACCACCATTATACCAGTCTATAACCTGTTCAGGTCATTTAAAAGCAAACACATGAATTTCAATTTTTTTTTTTTTTTTTTTTTTTTAACCTGTCCCGTTTGGTTCTTTTACCATCAGAATTATTGTCTAAAGGCGAAGAAAGATGCCCAACGGATTTACTTTACCAAATGGACCATCCCAGCCTTGCCGTAATGGTCCATTTGATTCACCTTTTATTGTTTATTTTATTTTCACTTGCTGAATACGGGACAGACTTGACTGGGGAAGGAAAGGGAGAAAGAAAAGGAAAGAAAAACAGCGGGGAAGAGGGACGGGGAAAAGGGCAAAAACCAAAACCAACAGAATAAGCAGACAAAAATACATATATCGATCACCTGGATCACCTGTTGAGAAAGAAAGAAGAAAGCAAGCAGAAGAAAACGAGAGTAATAAACATCATCACAATGATCTATGGGAATATGACAGTAAATACTAAATATTAAACATTATTGTGCAGCACGTAAGATCGACAGCGCACAGTGTTCTTTGAGGTAGGAGCCAAAAAGGGTGTAGTTTGTGTGTGTGATCACCTGTGTGTACACCTGTGAGCATGGACGCGCTTGTTTTTTTTTAAAAGGTTCCTTCATGTAATGATCGGCTAGAGGGTGTGGGGGGCCACTGCCCCGTCCTCCAGGGCATGACGCAGGTATGGAGGAGATCAAAACTCTAGACATCCAGAGGCCCCCAGAACACAAGAGACCAAGGAAGACCAACAGAGGGGCAGCCGCGTCACTATCCCAGAAAGAGCTGAGGAGAGTCACAGATGAGGGGTCACTCAGCAGCCGCGGAGCAGAAGCCAGGGGGGGTTGCAGTGACGTGCCCGTGAGCTCCGCCAGCAGCCAGCTGTGCCTAAGTGACTGAGCTCCGGGCCGAGAGGCCGAGGGCACCCCGCCTCCGAAGTGGCCCGAGCGAGCCCCAGGCTCCAGGCCCCGATAAGCAGCCGCCAAGGAGTGAGCCGGTGTGTACCTGGACACCCACCCCCGGACACACAGAACCACCAACGCACCGATGTCTGAGGGCGTCCGCCACCGGCAGGGGAAGTGGTGGGGGGAGATAGGCCTCCAAACCTTGGAGGGCCTGAGATGTCCCCAGAGAGGTGGCGTCTGATACCCAACCTGACATATAGACACAGACATACAGGCACACACAGATACAAACATCCATTCCCACCCTCATGCTCTCATAAGCAATTATTCCACACTCAACCAACGTGGAGACAGACATAAAGAGACGCTGTACACACAATCACTCTCCCCAAGCGTACTCTAAGAACCGGGTCTGGGTACCCTTGAATTTCAATTTTGTTGTCTGATTCTGCTTTTGGTGTCCAGGAAATGTGTAAACATGCCAAATTTGCATGAAAATGTTACCATAAGTGGTATGTGACCAAACTTTGAGCTGATTAGGTTTTGGATCCTGTCTAATCTTGATCCAGAATTATTGGAATTGTTTGGAGAAATTCTCTATCATTTTGCATTATTTGTTCACAATGTATCTCAAAATGAAATAAGAAAAACTAAACAGTTTTCTTTCTGGATACAGACACTACATTCATGCAAAGTGTGGAGGTGGATTTATGTATACCATCTGAGTTTGTACCTATTTTATCAGTGTTCTTACAGAAACAAGATGCAAATACCAATTTCCCTAAAAAAAAAAAAAAAGAATCCCTAAGCATACTTCACAACACAACTGTGCTTCTGTTTCATTTTGAATTTTAATCATCCATAAAGAAATAAGTGGGAATGCTTTAATAAAAATTGTATTATTACGGAGGGTTATGGAGATAAAAATGAGCATGTCAGAAGTTAGATTGTTGTTCCTAACAATCATGGTCTTTCTCTGTCAACTGATGGCTTTACTGAAGGTTTCTTTGGGATCAGTGCATGTACTTAAAATGCTTAGTTAAAAGAGCATCAATTGTATCCAAAGCACTTTCAGACATCAAAAGTGACAAACCATCAGATCACTACATTAAGTTCTAAATGAGACAGATAAGCAACCCTAGTACATATAATTATCAAAGGTTCTGTTATAATAAGGCTGTCTTGTGATATTTTCAGATGACAAGTTGCATCTCTAAACCACTTTTCAGAAGGGAAAATGAGAGCAAGCTCTTACGGGCTAAGTCATAGCAATATTAAACAGTGGTGATCAGATGTGGTGCAGGGTATTTTCTGATTACTAATGGAGAAAAATTAGATAACAGTGGATAAAATCCACAGAATCAACTCCACCCTGATGAGGGAGAAGAGGTACTTTATTCTTCAGTGACACACTTCAAAACTGATTGGCTTTGTGGCAAAGAATTCATTGTAACAGACTTAAGTGCTGATGTAAACTTAAACAAATAAAAGACAAAAGTGTCATGGTGTCCTTGACCTCCTGCCTAAACCTGCTTTTCTGTCATTTCGCTACTTTTTTGTTCTTTCTCTCTGTTCACTGGCTGAGTGCAGGTGTATGTGAAGTAATTTTGCTTGTGCGTTCCTGAGGTGGAGCCTTCCCTGGCCCTCTGCCTTTCCTGCTTATACACCTGGAGGAAATGGCTAATCACTTGCTTGAGTTTGCTGATTATTCACCGGCTTTCTTTTTAAGAAAACTATTTGTGTATTTTTGGGCTTACTTTTCTTTATTCTGTGCAGACACCAGCAGCCTTGGGAAAATGTGTGGACACAAGGAAAGCTGTAGGGCAAAATCTGTTTAGACTTTAGATTTTAGAGAAAACTTAATTTTGGGTTAATTCCCCCTGATGTTGCCCATTCAGGAAGAAGACACCAAACAACTCCTTTTTCAACCCTTGACTGTTATTAATCGGTGACTGCAATGAACCTGTTTAACTTTTGTTTCTATCTTGCATTTGTGTCAATAGGTGTGTGTCAAGTCTCAGATTATGACAAAGAAGTCCAAATAGTAATGATTTTCTTCAAGAGTCAACTGATCTCAACCACATCAAATATTTATGGGTTCACTTGGAGACCAAGTGGCACCCTGCAGTGTCAAAAAATTAAGCTAACACAGAAACTCTAAGACTTGTAATGGACACTCGAGGCTGGTTACAAAAGCAGGAGTAAGTCCCTATAGACTCCCATAATTCAGGTTGCTGGGTTTTACTAAACTTAGAGTCCTTATAGCTTGAGTACTGCTGCAATTAGACCACAGAAGGTTAAATACTTTTTAATATATGTTATTACCAAAAACTATCCTTCGTTTTTGACCAGACCACAATTTTCTTAGGTGAGTATAATTGATAAACAAAACTGCTACTAAATACTGTAGTAAAGGAAAATCCTTTTCCTAATGGCCTACTGACTGTTTAATGCAAAAGTTACATAGGTCCTGGATGCATTGATTACTAATGAGTCATTACCTGTGGAGTTCCTGTTCTAAATCTGCAGTCATATAATTAAAGGAGCTGTTGTTTGCAAAGCGTAATGAGAAGCCAGCTCTGAACAACAAAGCCTTTTTAGAAAATGAGGGATAAAACGGTAGATTAAAAGCAGGTGGGGGTTTACTATCATCTACAAAAGGACTGAATTTATTATCAAAGAACCACCAGTGGAGGCTTCATTCCACCTTATGTGTTATGAAATATGACAGATAATACTAATCCATTATAAAACAGAGTTTGATCTCATTCCATATGACTTGATTTGAACTTCCACCCATGAGCATGCATGCAAGGAAGAGGATCATTTGCAGTGTTGGCACTTAAAATTAATTACACAGAGGAAGGACAACGTTTTGGTGGCCCTTAACTGTCCTTTCTATGAATAATTGCCTGTTGGAGCTCAGGAGTATGTGTACAGGAGTGTTGCTCATGCAATCACACTCAGTCACCCAAATGCACCGATTGCTCATTAGGTAAGTTGGCGATCAGTGCAAGGTACTGCATACCAAAAGTGGAAGACAGAGTGGGCAAGACATGAAAGACAAGTAATGGAGAATAAGACAGGCAGCAGGAGAGAGGGAGATGAAGATGCTACAGTACCAGAAATATATTCAAAGGAAGAGATACCGGGGCTGTAATGTAAAATTATCTTTAATTCTTTCTGGTGCAGAGAAGCCACAGATTTTTGTTACCTGTTTTCAGAAGCTGATTAAATTATTTTTTGGAGACAAAGAAGCTTTAAACCTGCGCGTAGGTTAATTAAGTGACACTGGCTTACTGTTGCTGACAGTCAGTGTCTATCAGAAGTCCATTTGTATGCTCCTCGGACAGTTTCTTTAATTTGTAAGACAGTCTTCTGACTTTGTTGTGTTCATGTCCTTTTAAGACTCTGTTATCCCATTCACAACAATTCAGTTTGATTCATATAGTGCCAATTCACAACAGTCACTTCAAGGTGCCATATATTCTAAGCTAAAGACCTTACAATATTAAAAGTGAAAACCCTATGAATCATATAATCAACTATAATAAACTCTTATCGTTGGTGACAGTGGGACGGAAAAACTGGATGCTAGAATCAGAAAGGGGCAACCATCTACCATGACCACTTTGGAGGTAAAAGGATAAAAGGACAGCATAAGGAGACAGGACACACACTGTGTGTATGCTCTATTAGAATAATATGGTATTATCTTTCCATTATTATTGTCCTATTATTAGGACAATATACTAGGATAATAAGGTATAATGGTGCCTGATTATTCAAGACCTAGTACGTGAGCAAAATCATTTTAAATTACATTTTTGACTTGAGTAATGAGCTTATAGAAAAAAGCCAGCTCTAGAGAAACATGTTCCCTCCATCTGGTTTGTACTTGTGCATCTGGTTACTGCTATTAAACAGCATTTCTACTATTTTATTCATGCACAGTCCAATAGTTTGCTCAGAGCTAACATTGCTAAAGTGGCTAAGCTAGCCAGAGCTCACAGGCAGTCACTATCCAGTACAGTAAGTCGAAATAGCATATTATCAAAGCAGTTACAAGGAAAATTATGGAGATGAGTGAAAAAAAAGAACAGACTCGATTTCGATCTTATTTCTAAACATGGAAAGTGATGCAAGCATATGACATTTTTTATATGTATCTGTAAGAGTTTCATTTTCAGGAGAATATTTAAATGAGTCATGCAAATGTGAATTTAAAAGTCTGTGTCACACAATTTACTGCAAAATTAATGCTGAAAAATGTCCTGTTTTGTGATACTAGCTACCAGACTGTAAAAATACAGTACAGTGTAAAGGAACTTTCCATATTAGTTATTTACAGCTGTTCTCCATATTATCTGCAGAAAGAGAAAGACATGCAGCAGAGGGCAGCGGGTCAGACTCAAAGCCGGGCCCTCTGCTCTCTGGCCATACAGCATATGGTCGCCTGCTCAAATGAGCTAACCCTGCAGACAAGCTGCTTTGGATTGTAAGGTAAAGACCCTACAGTGTTAATCTAGAACAGTTGTTCACTCTGATTCATTGATGAATTAGATGCAATTCAACTGTCTGGGTGAGGCAAAACATCCACAAGGCAGTGATTCTAACTTAAAGGTACTTTGGATATTGTTAAATGTGCAAATGTTGTTAAATATTATGATATTTTTTATTTGTCAGATATCCTGTTTGAAGAAAACACTTTCAAGCCACTTGAAAGTGCACGTATATATTTACATGAGGATAGACTGATTTCAAGGAAAATAAAAATGCTCAAATTTTAAAGATTGCGAGTTATTTTGTTGTTGTATTTGCTGTTTAGTTATTATATAAGGAGATGGATGTCGTCATTATATTTTATTATAGCTTTTGAGTTGAGGAGAATAAACGGATGTTTAACATTAAATGCACCAGCATGGTGTACTATGCACAGATTAATTAAAAAGTTTAAATTTAAGACTTTTTGAGAAAATGGTGTATAAAGTTTTAATTGTACAGAAATGCATGGTTAAGGATATAAAAAAGGACATGTGATAAGAAGTGCCTGTAAATAATAATATAAACAAAATTCACAATTTTCTATTAATGGAAAATATCATTTAATAGGAGAAATGCAGTACAGCAATACATTTGTTATTGTTCACTCCATTTAGGTTCACATCAGTTTAAGGTCTGGAAGGTGCACAGTGAGTTGAACTAATAATTCATCTCACAGTAAATAAACCTTCTATGGTTTTCTTAAAACTGTGGGAGGAAGTCAGAGTACTTAGAGAGAACACAGACAGGTGCAAGGAGAACATGCAAACTCCACACTGAGAGTGGCAGAAATAAAGCACGCAAGACAGTTTCTCAAGTCCAAAACTGGAACAAGGCAGTGGGTTACAGTATCCTCATATGAACAGGTTGAGGTGGATTAAAATCTGTTGTAGAAATACTAGCACGCCAAAATGGACTGATTCTTACATAGTGCTTACATAGTGCTTTTCTACTCTCCCAGAGTACTCAAAGTGCTCTATACAACATGCCACATTAACCCAATCACTTTCTTCTAAACTTTGAGGGCTTCCTAACTACATTCACACGCCAATGGATGCATCAGAGAGCAACTTGGGGTTACTATCTTGTCCAAGGATACTTGATTTGTGATATTTGTGATGATACTGTAATCATTCTTCCTTTACAGGGGACACCATAAACAATTTCCGTAAAAGTGGTGAAGGAAAATTTACAATCCTTTAGCTGGAAATAATTTTTCTTCAAGATGTAAGCCAACTTGAATGCAACAGTCAACTAAAAGCCTTTTTTAGCTTTGAAATGAAATTTTTTATTATTTGTGTCCTAATATTATGTATGATTTATGGATACCAAAGTGAAATATTTGAAATACATAAATCAACCAGTTTAATCTTCAAATATGTTTCCTGTCTTTTTAGTGCATGTTTTTTCTGTCTGTAATACATATAATACAATTAGGAGCTGTTTTGAGTCCACAGATCTTATGCTCAAAGGGAAAGAGTTCCAGAGTAAACCATAGCTGAGAGAAGAGTACGAGGAACTGTACTTAGAGGCAGACAGAGAAAAGCATCATTCAGACAGATATGATGCAAACCATTCCAAAGCAGATCCAGTTACACCCGATTTTTAATCCTATAAAGCAAAATGTGGTGTCTGGCAGTATCAAAAGCAGCAGTAAGGTCCAACATATGCAAAATAGAACATTCTCCCATTTTGCATTAAAATGTCACTCGCCACCCTAAGAAGAGCAGTTTCTGTAGAATGAGCTCTACAAAAGCCCATTTGTTTTAGTGAGTGGATGACAGCATTCTTTAAAAAAACAGGGGCTTGACCAGAGAGTAGTGAGTTGTTGATTATAGTGAACACAAAAGGAACAATAGACTGAAAGACATTTTTGAACAAAGTTGCAGGTAAAATGTCTCGAGAACAGGAGGACGCTTTTATTGCGAAGGCTAATTTTATCAGTTCTGGAAAAGAAAGAAGGAAAATCTTTCTAAGAGAACAGGCTGAGCTGAAGCAGGGACAGACAGTTAAGATGCTAATGGAAAAATAGTACTCCTTACATTTTTTATGTTTTTCAGCTAAAAAAGAAAGAAAAATTTTACAGTCTTTATTCAAAGAAATTGGGACAGCAGGTGGAGCAGGAGTAACAACATCAGTGTCAAATGACACCTTAGGATTACCTGTACTCTTTGTAACCACCCTGACATCACTAATCAAATTGTTGAAAAAGATTTCAAGATACTTTAAATGAAGGAGATAAACACGTAAACTAGTTTTCCTCCACAAGCGCTCAGCTTTTTGACAAGAATGTTTTAAGCTGCGAATATTGTCATTTATTCAAGGTGAGTACTTGAAACAGGAGCTAATCATGTTTTAACAGGACAGATTTCATCTAAAATAGAAAGACAATGAAAAAAAGAGTTGAAAGACCAACACTGTTTTAAGGGAATAAAAATAAATTAAAAGCATCAGATAATTTGTCTGCAGGAGTGAATTAAAATGTGAGTGTTAACCAAATGGCAAACAGGAGAAAGAATACAATTATGATCAAAAATAAAAATGTCCTCAGAACAAAGAAAATCAATATTTAAACCCAAAGCACTTCTTTCCACTCCATTTCAAACTTTTTGAATGTAACTGAAGTAATATTTAGGTTTGCATTACTTTTTATAGCAATTCTTTTTTCTTTCCCTAAATGACCCTCTGTGTATTATTTACATGATCGAAATAAAATTAACACAAACAAAAAAACTTCCCTACTCTGAAACTGAAAACAAAGTCTAGTATGTGTCCTTTAGTTTGTGTGGGGTGAGACACATGCTGGATAAAATGTAAAAAATGTATGATGTTGATAATGATTCTGGCAAGAGGTCAGTGCCATCATCTATTTAAATGTTCAAATACTCAACTATAAGCAGTCTGGACAGGATTCTTTTTCCCAACATTAAACAGCTGTAGTTCAAACGGAGAATAATGCTCGACCTTTGCTGACCCACTAACTGGTCCCAGTAGCTCAGGAGTATAAACCTTGCTTTGTGTACTGGTGTGCAGTTACATACCCACAAAGTTGGGATCATGTAAGTGTCCAAAATGTGTTGATATGTTGAAGCATATCCACACCAAAATCCTTTGCACAATGCAGTCAGACAAGTACTGTTCTTCTGGTAACTACCAAACCCAGACTCATCCATCAGATTGCCAGACACCGTAATAGTATAGGAATAGCGAAGCATGATTATTGACTCCAGAGAATGCATCTCTGCTCGTCTGGAGTCCATTTGGTGCTTGCTTTACACCACTGCATCCAAGACTTTGCATTCTGCTTGGTGATTTTACATAGCCTACCACTTTGTAGCTGATTTGCTGCATTCCCGTTGTTTTAATACCACTAACAGTTGCCTGTGGTGCACTGGTTTAGCTCAGTCAGATGAGCTGGTTACCGTATGCCGCATGGCTAAAAGCAGCCGGCCCGGGTTCAAATCCCCATCTTATCTTAATGACCTTGTAGTACCATATCACCCTATTAGAGCACTTCGCTCTCGCACTGCAGGCTTACTTGTTGTTCCTAGAGTATTTAAAAGTAGAATGGGAGGCAGAGCCTTCAGTTTTCAGGCCCCTCAAAAAACATGACCCGAGCACTGTGAGGGTCATGTTTTTTGACTTTTCCAGTGCTTTCAACACCATCAGGCTGACCCTCCTGGGTGATAAGTTAACAGCGAGGCAGGTGGATGCTTCTCTGGTTTCCTGGATTGTTGATTACCTGACAGGAGGACCACAATATGTACATCTCCCACAGTGTGTGTCTGACAAGGTAATCAGCAACACAGGAGCACCACAAGGGACTGTCCTCTCCCCCTTCCTCTTCACCTTCTACACCACAGACTTCAGCCACTGCACAGAGACCTGCCATCTTCAGAAGTTTTCTGACGACTCTGCGGTGGTTGGATGCATCAGCAGGGGTGATGAGACAGAGTACCGGGCTGTGGTCGACTCCTTTGTCACATGGTGTGAGCAGAATCATCTGCAGCTCAAAGTGACAAAGACCAAGGAATTGGTAGTGGACTTCAGGAAGACCAGGAAGCACTTGACCCCTGTTTCAATCCAGGGGGTCAATGTGGACATTGTGGATAACTATGAATACCTCGGAGTATACATTGACAATAAACTGGACTGGGCTAAAAACACCACACCACTTTACAGAAAGGGCCAGAGTCGTCTCTATTTTTTGAGGAGACTGAGGTCCTTCAACATCTGCCAGAAAATGCTTAGGATTTTTTATGAGTCTGTTGTGGCCAGTGCAATCCTCTATGCTGTTGCAGGCTGAGGGTCGCAGATGCCAATAGACTCGATAAACTGATCCGTAAGGCCAGTAATGTTGTGGGGATGGAGCTGGACTCCCTTAAGGTGGTGTCGGAGAGGCGGATGTTGTCCGAGATAAAGACAATGTTGGATAACACCTCCCACCCACTCCATGACATGCTGGTCAGTCACAGGAGCACATTCAGTGAACGACTGAGATTACCGAAAAACACCACTGAACGACACAGGAAATCATTCCTGCCTGTGGCCATCTCTCTGTACAACTCATCCACTTAACACACTGTTTACTGCAACAGCTACATCTTTTTCGCACATGTTCTTCCTTTTTCAGCTATTTATTAATAAGTGACTTTTATGTATATATATGTATGTATGTATTGTGCTATTCTTACTTAGTGTATTGTCTGTCTTTGTTACTGTTTGTTTATACTGGAGCACTGTAACCAAAAATAATTTCCCCTAGGGATCAATAAAGTATTCTGATTCAGATTCTGATTTGATTCTCTTCTGTGAAACCAGCTTCCAGTTTGGATTCAGGAGACAAAACGTTCCTTTTTGCTAAAGCATATAGTTAGGGCTGGACCAGGTGACCCTGAATCCTCCCTTAGTTGTGCTGCAATAGATGTAGGCTGCCGGGGGATTCCCATGATGTCTTTCTTTTCCAGTTACCTTTCTCACTCACTATGTGTTAATAGACCTCTCTACATTGACTTGTACCTGCTATTAATCTCTGTTTCTCTTCCACAGCATGTCTTATCCTGTCTTCCTTCTCTCACCCCAACCGGTCGCAGCAGATGGCTGCCCCTCCCTGAGCCTGGTTCTGCCGGAGGTTTCTTCCTGTTAAAAGGGAGTTTTTCCTTCCCACTGTCGCCAAAGTGTTTGCTCATAGGGGGTCATATGATTGTTGGGTTTTTCTCTGTATCTATTATTGTACAATCTACTGTGCAATATAAAGCACCTTGAGGCGACTGTTGTTGTGATTTGGCGCTATACGTATAAATAAAATTGAGAGAGATAAATTGAGAGAAGAAATCCAACCTGTGGTCTTGTGCCGCATGGCTTAACCTCTGCTCTCCTGTCGATCTTCACTGTAGCTACCGAATAAAGCCAGTTAACAGGCCAAAAAAAAACATTTTACAAAATGGGAGTCTAAGAAGATTTGACAAGCAAGTAGCCATTAAAACAACAGCAGTTTTTGACACCTTCATTTTACAGTTCTGGAGGCTTCTGGACCGGTCTATAACACAGTATTTATACATGTGCTTATGACAACTTTCTCCTTTGAATGATCCACAAGTGGTGCTAACTGTAAGTGAAAATGAAAGATTTTAAGTCTTTTTAAACTCTAATATAGGATGGCAAATAAACATTTTGTAAATGGTGCATTTTTATGTGCTGCCTGACAGGGACCTGAGGTAAGTGGTAATAGTTTTCATGGCATTCGTCTTTTGCACCATCAGGCTCTCTGCCGTATAATGAACTGCTCCACAAAAATGTCAAAGGTAAAACGTTCTTCCTTGCCAGTAGAAATTCATTCTCAAGAAGGTCTTACAAAGGTCTTAGAGACCAATCAACACTGCCATGTTTTCCCAACCTCATATTTCTCAGTAATGCATTATTGTTGTGGTTCCTGAATCACCTGAGAAGATAAAATAATCAGTTGAGCTGTAATTGTTATTTCAGTCTATAGCATCTGCATTTGACATGTATGAGTACAAGTGTATTTGTATCCCCCCCCCCTGTTGATTAGTTCAATGGCCCTTGGAGGACTTGCAAGGTTATCATAGATTTCATTCCTGTTTGTAATTTGCTGGACCAGGGAGGAGTTTTCCATCAGCCCCTGCTCTGTCTTCTTGACACTAGTGTTGTTCATCTAAAGCTGTGGTATTTTTGGAAGCTGCAGTGTATCATTGTCAACCGTGACAGTCTGAAGAGCAGATAGACGTCAGTTGTTCAGGTGAGAGCTCAGATAAAGAGCTCAGCCAGGCGTGAACCGTCTCCTGTCTGCTTTATTTCTTCTATCTCTCTCTGTCCTTTTCTAATTCTTATTGCTCTCTCTTGTTCCTCTTCTGTATGCCTGTTGATTGTTTTCCACTATAAGTAGGTATCCTTTGTGCACTTTTGCTATAGCTCATAGTAATTAAGTTACCTTTGGATAACTCCTGAATGCAATATTAGCTCCACAGTCAGACTCACCTTGGGTTTAAGTGAACTTTAAGTGAATTAGATTGTTTGGGTATCCTTGTCATGACAAATTTAGAACCTCTAAATTTGGTCACAAACTATATTTAATCGTTTTCCTACTGTGTGCGATCCAAGTTGATTATTAATGGAGATTCAGGATAAAGGCAGAAAAAGGCACAGTAGAAGGTTGCTTTGCTTTCACTCTTTTAATTTTTACTTTCCCACAGCAAGTGTGCATAAGAAATTAGTCCAGTTCATTCAAGTCTCAGTCTACTTCAGAGGGTCTAAAACTTATCAAATTGAAGAAATTTGTGTATCTACTTGTCAATCACAAGACTGGTCTTGCCTAAAGCATAAACATGTTTTACTCCAATGGAAATGATCATTATCAAAATTAAAATTATTTCACATGCAGTGAGAGCTGAAACTAGCATTGAGTCCATCATGATACCCAGTGTAGTAGTGTAGTCATTTAGTCACATTCATACAAGGACGTACAAGCATGTACTCTGGAGCAGCCAGGGAGCAAACCATCAGCTTCCCAATTAGAAGACAACTTGCTCTACCTCCTGAGCTACAGCCTCCCCATAACAGTGCAAACTAATAAACTAACCGCATGGTCACCAAAGTAAAAGTCTGAAAAATCAGATGTTCCACAGGTACACAGCTGTAGGCTTTATGAAATGGTAACCTCAAATGGTAGTCTCAGTGTCATCAGTGAAGGGACTTCACTAACTTGTGGACTGGCACAGAAATGTAGACATGTGGCAAGGAAGACTGAAGTGCTCTACATCAAGGTGTTAGGATCAGAACATTTGTGAAATGTCAAATAAATGAAAACATTTTTAAAAATGTGGAAATGCTTGATAAGTCTAAAGTAATCATTGCATCAGTTTGTTAGCTTAGTTAAGCCAAATAAAATTAAACATATGTTTGACAGGCCCACCACTGATGAAAAAGATCACTTTACTCTGTGCGCACTTGTATGAACACAGCTGGTGAAATTGTTTTCCATTACAGAGCAGTGTTTCACCAGAGAGATTCTGAGAACACAGGGAGAAAACACCAAGCCATGATCACTGCATCTATTTGGCAATATCCTTCAATTCAGTGCATCGCTAAGAGTGTTCTGAGGGCCACAGCATTTCTTGAAGGGTTCCATGGGAGGATAACAAGGTGCGTTGTCTTCCCAGCTGTGCTGTTTTCCACTAAATCGTATCTAGTGGCACAATTCTTTGCAGATGGGGGGTGTCTTGTTTCTTCAGTGTCAGGAGTTTTCCTGCAGTGCAACTCAGGTCGGAATAAATGACACTCAGACAGGTCAATGTGTACACGGGTGAGACTCAACGGAGACTTACACCCTGGAACAGTTGTCAGGCTTTATTTATACCCCAAGCATATTCGTGTAGCATGTACAGGAAGAGATAAAATAGAACTGTACTGCATGCAGGCTTCCTGTTGAACAGAGCGTAACTTCTCTATTTAAGCTGAACACTGAAAGAGCAAACACATCTAGATGAAATGTACTTTTAAGCATAACATAATAAAATTCCTAAAGTCCTAAAAAATCCCTTAACATTCCCTCCCGTTGTACATATGTATATGTACATAGCAACCACTAACAGTGTATCAGCCTACGGCCACTTGTAAACATTATTAGCCAAGACATCATAAAATAGTGGGTTTTGTGAGTATGTTATATCCAAGTGTCTATCTCATTATCATCTTCTTCATTCTGAGACAGGGTAATGTAAGCATGAATTGAAGCAGTTACCATTTTTGATACCATGTTCTTCAAACAAGGTATGACATATGAAGTGAAAAGACACAATAACAGTAAAAGAACACCAACAAAAACAAGTCCTTTAATCAGCAGGGACTTCCAAGAGCCGCTTAAAAGCCACGTAAGCCAGTCTTCTGTGTTTGTGGCATAGTCTCGTTGTTGTGCGTCCCGGAGTTGTCTGAGTGTTTTCAGAGCATCAGTCATGTTCGATGAGTGCACATTATCTGGAATGTATGTGCAACATGTGTTGTTAAAGAGGACACATAGTCCTCCTTTCTCGGCGAGAATCATGTCCAATGCTACCCTGTGTTGCATTACTGCAATGCGCAGAGCGTCAATTTCTTGATCCTGTTCGTCGTCGATTTTACATGAAGCATTCTGAAAAAGTCTAAAACGGCATCTAGATGAAATGTACTTTTAAGCATAACATAATAAAATTCCTAAAGTCCTAAAAAATCCCTTAACATTCAGCTAATGCATGTTGTTAGGAAGACTTATCCAAGATCATGGATAATATCCTCTTGTCTTTAACTTCTTGCCATGCCCCATTTCATCCTGGCAGAAACCACGGCATCCTCAAGCTTATTGCTATTCTTTTTCTAAACTGCCTCTCTCAGCAGGGTTATGGGAGATTTGGGCATATTCCTCATTTCTTTCTAAGTAAAACACAGAGGTGCCATCACCCACTGTGAGCTGCAAAAATGCATTTCTATCACTCATTAATTCTGTGTGACTTGATGTTGTGAATCTGAATCTCAGAATACAATTATGACAAGATTGCTGTTTTGTGCATGCAAACGTTTTTGATACTATGTGACATGCAGCAATATGACTGTGTCCTCCTTATGCCACCATAGCAGCTCTAGCCCACTGGGGCACTGGGAGATGTTTCTAAACCATTTATGCCCAAAATTTATTAGCAGATTAATGCACTGGGTCAAAATAATCAGTGCTAGTCATCTCACCTGTTTTTATACACAACTTACTAATAGTTAAATAGCTTTACAGTGATACATCAGTGGTTGTGACCAAGCAGTAGTAGGGAACACTGTGCATGTGTTTGGACTGTAAGAGGGAACAAAATGCTTGAAGAACAAGCAAATGCCACACAAACCAGCAGGTTTGAACCCAGACCCATCTGTTGTGAGGGGACAGGGCTAGCCACTGTACTACCATGCTGCCCTATGATGCCTCCATATTAACTGTCTAACTCTGCATCAGAAGTAAACATGTTTTCAGAGTAACACATGATGTTTCTACAGTTAGAGGATGATGATGTCACAGCAGGGCAACATTCAAAGTTTATTCCAAATGTACTTAAAAGTATGTACAAATGTACTGTAAATGTTCTTTTACTAGGATTTGATGATTCAATCAGATTAATTTCATCCTTCAGGGTCCACCATATTCCAACAATCATTTTGTGATTCGGGCTGTCAGATATTTTTCCACCTAAAATCGCAGGCTATGAATTCTGCTTGGCTTTCACTCAGTTTAATGCCACTTTTAAAGTTTGGTGAAAACTGTCACGGTAAGTGGAATTAGAGGACCCAGATGCGGAGCTCTTAATGAAGAGACAGTGCATTTATTTACAGTGCAAAACTGTTCAGAATACGATTCAATGTGTGAATTCAATGTGTGTGTCCAATAGTGATCTTCTCCCAGTTCTCCAACAGTGCTTGGTAGTGCGACTCTGTCCTTCCGGAAATAATTCTGTGCTTGTGATCCTCCTCCCAAGATCCTCCTCCCCAACTCCTGGTGAAAGCAAAACACAACAAACGGTGAGGACATACCCTTGCAGACGCACAACTCAGTCATGGGACTTTTCTACAGCTACTACCGGGCTTAATGCAACAATCTAGTGCCGACTGTCTCTCAACCACACCGTTAAATAGCTCTGCCCAAGATGGCGGATGATTGGAGGCAGCTGGATATGAGTAATCAGGTGTGGCAGCTTCAGCGCGGAGGTGCTTCTGGGTTGGACGCCACCTGGAGCATTGTCTTCAGGAAGTACGAACTTCCGTAAACAAACACACAGCGGGACTCCTGTTTCATTCAGTTGTTTGGTTTGGTTGCACTTTCACTTGTGTGAAATAAGCTGCTTCAAAGGAAACATGAAAGTGTTATTTAAATTCAATTCTAAATGAACAAAATTTCTCAATGAAGAGACCTCATATTGGAAAAATATGGTTTCTCTCTGTCTAGTCCCAGTTAATATTATGGCTGCATCAACTGGATGGATCAACTGAAAGCTTTTTAGTGAGTTTTTAGAGGAATGGATTAATAATGAATTGTAATAGTTCAGCCTAGAAGTAATAAAAGCATGAACTAGCTTTCAGCTTCACTTTAAGACAGGGTGTTTCTAATTTTAGAGATATTGCAGAAATGACTCCAAGCAGTGCTAGATGTTTGTTTAATGTACATGCTAAAAGACATTCTAGTCAAAAATTCTCAGTATTACAGTATTCACAGTATTACTGGAGGCCAAGCTAATGTCATCTGAATCTAACTGAGGTGGTGTCATAAATAAGTTGTGTACACTGGAGGGTGAAACAAGAAATTTGTCCTTCTCAAATTATCGAAAAAGTGACTTACATTGATACAAATCGTACATCCTAACAGCAGAGTAGCATCGTGTTCCACTTTTAAACAGATAATATGGAGACATTTTCTCATTATAGTCAGACATCCAACATTACCTAAATGTCTACAGAGCTCAGAAAACCAAGTAACTTTGTCTACAGGCTCAATATGACATACCACACTTCTAAATACACAGCCAGACAAATTGTCTTTTGCCAGCTTTTCTGCACCATGCTGAAAATCCTAGATCACCTATTCTTTCATTTCTTTATTTTTCCTTCCCTCAAATAACATACTTATTAACAGAAGACTCCAGGAGAAGAGCTGATGATTGTAAGAGGATATTGAAAGGAGATGAAAACGGTTAAGCTAGGATCTACAACCATGCAAAGTTGGGGTTGTTTCCCTGCTAAAGAAGACCAAGTGACATGCTTGAAAGCTTCAAATAGCAGTCCGTTGCATCAGGCATTTTATCAAGTCATCCATCCACTCTGACATCCTCTTTATACTTGGTTAATGGCTACAATGCTACATAAACAGACATCCACCTTTGCTCATATTTGTTTTGACCATGTGTCTGCTAAAACTGGATCCCCATGCCCAACTTTTGTGGAGCCATTCATCCACCTTGACTTCTTCCTTAAATTGAAGTTGTCGATTAAAGGGCTCCACCTTTATTGATACCACTGTCTTTGTGTTATGATATGATTTACCTTTGGACTTCTTCGATTTTTTTTGAGGAAATTTTTTAATTGGTTTATTTTTCATGCATCTCATGCTTGCCTGCATGAGTATACAGTATTCTTTGCTCTTTGCTCGTCTTTTTCAATTTACTTTTCTCATTTTCTCATACTCATCACTATTCTTATATCTCATTTCATTATGTGGCTTTCTGTTTTTCCTTTTTCTATTTTCCTGCCCACATCATTGCTCTGATTTAGTTCACTTCTGTGTGAAGATTCTTCTCTTCTGTTTGTATTTACTCAGTTTTTTCTCCGTTGAGCTTTGTAAGGTCATCTTTTTCTTTCCTTGTGTCTGCTTGTGTTTTCTTGTACATGCTTTTGGTTTGGTCCCGCCACTCTTGGATTTTGATGCCAAACAGTGCAGCACTGTAATTACTGCTGTTAATGTACTAGACTGATGTTTGCATTCATGAGCTCAGTGCATTTTTTTAAGAACATTAATATAAAATATGGCCAATTATACCCTGGACCCCAGAAGTTTAAAAATGTTTTAAAGTAATACAATAGTTACTTTTCCTAGTAATTAGTTACTTTTATAATATTGTAACTCAATTACTTTTTGAAGAAGTAACTAGTAACTATAACTAATTACTTTTTCAAAGTAATTTGCCCAACATTGGTCAGTGATGACCCAATACTATCAAAAATTGTAATTAACTGTTACGGTCCTGAGTCTGTGGACTCAGTGTTTTTCTGTTTGTATTAAGTTTTCCTTGATTTCATGATGTGTTTTGATTTCTGTTGTTAGTATCCCTAGTTCCTTGGCATTTCTTGTGTTCTAGTTCTTAGGTTGTGGTTCTGTTACTTCTGTTCAGTTTCCTGTTTTACTTTGAAAGTCTGTGTACTATGTCAGTGTGTTGAGTTTTGCCTCCCCTTGTCTTGTGATGTCTGATGAGTCCCAGCTGTGCTCTCCTCCTGTTTCACATTCCCTAATTACCTCAGTATGTATTTAAGCCCTGTGTTTTTCCCTGCCTGTTGTTGCGTCCTCCACATTGGTTGTGTGTGTGTTCATTGTCGTCTACCGTCAGCATCTCCGGTCTAGTTAAGTTTAAGTTGTTGTTTATGTAATGCCAAGCGTGATTCTCCAGCAAATAAAGCTGCCGTTTAAGTTCATGCTTTGTCTCCTAGTCCTGCACGTGGGTCCAGCCACTGACAGCCACACAACTCACCGTGACATTAACACACATGGAGTGCAATACATGAAATGGCATGACATTAAGTATTTGATTTTTTCCATAGACAAATTTAAGATAAGGTAATATAGCTTATATTAGTCCCTAAGTTGGGAAGTTCAGAAAAATAGAGCCCTGGCTACAAAACGCCCTCATCTATCATCATGATTTCAAACCTACAGTTGGGTATTTAACATAGTCTAGTCTAAGAGGGTCACATAATAGGACACATTCTAGCTTATTACTGGAACCATTGGAGTGCAAGCACAATTGGCCTTACAGTAAACACGTTGTCAATTGATGGAGATGTGCTTCATGAATTCGAAGAGGAACAGCAGCATCTCAGATGGATCATCCCTCTCAACACAAATGCAATTTTCTCTCTAATGCTCCAGCAAAGCAGGACATATGCAACCATTTCTAGTTGCTAGAGAGAATTTGGGTAGGTGCCTGGGAAGGGCTTGCCACCCCCAAGAGTCTGTGTGTCAGAGTGGCACCGGGAAGAGGGTTGAGAGCCAAAGAATGAAAAAGGACTTCAAAGTTGAATCAACAGGAGTGGGCTAATTGAAACACTGAATGAGTCACTTTTCACACAGGAAATACTGCCCTGGCTGGCAAAGATGTAATTTTCATCTCCTGAAGACAGTCGACAGAAAGATGTGAAGAAAAGATGGAAAGGAAATAGAAAGATGGGCACAGGGAAAGAAGGACAGAGGCGAGTGACTGGAAGAAAAATAGAGAAGTTAGAAAGAAAAGGGACTCTACAGAAAGAGACGGCAGAGACAGAAGGTGCAATAAAATACTTAAAAAATCTCCCAGGAGTAATTTAAATGTTTATCACCTTAATTAAAATTGTTTTTGAATTAACTGGAGGAAGGTTTAACTCTGACTAAATTATTACATTTTATATAATTATAGTCAAGGGCGTAGATTTGGTTTTGGCATTGGTGGGGACGGATGATTCAACCACCAAACCCTGCCCTGTTTCTTTTTTTTTTCCTTTTTGTTTTTGCTTCTTGATAACAAAAGGAGAAATATACTTGCCTACATATGCTATTCTACATACTTTTAAATCATTTAAAATTACAATTCATAGTTTTATATGTGAATTATATAATGTTAAATTACTATTAAACAAATGACTAAGTATTTCAGACTTTAGTTTACTTCAGCCATATTCCATATAAATCAGGTATCATACAAAACTAAAAATAGCTTCAAATACAGTCATGACAATAAAAGAATATGACCTTAAGGACTTAACAACATTACTTCAGTTATAGTACACCAAAATGTCTTACATGTCATACATTAGCACTAAGGGAACACTGAATGACCTGGTGGTTTTTGTCCATAAAACTACTCATCTAAGATTACCACAAAGTAAAAGATCTCTCAGCAAAATTATGCAACATTTTAGGCACACTATTACCCCTATCAAATCAGTGAGCTGGGATGTTTTATTCTAAACATGAACTACTGTTACAGCAACATACATGGACTACTGGTGCCCCACACAACAACTCAATGTCCACTATGTGAAGGAGCCAAACACATGCCTTCTCCTCTCGTTAACTGAGATAAACTGCTGGCATATTTGTTTTACATCTACACTGTCCATTTTCTCCTGATTTCCGGTATTTGCCAAAAACTGATTGCTTGTATTTAAACTGCTATAATTAACTTGTTGGTCTATAATATGTGAAACATGTCAAATATATCCCTCATGAATTATATCAAGTCTTCTTGAGAAACAAACAACATTCTTGTAACAAGGTAGAAGCCGCAATCAGTTTTTGGCTGTGACTTTTATGTATCCTTTATTTATGCAGTTAAAAAAAATTCCTGTTTACTTTAAAAATGTCTCTTGTGAGGAATTGAGGTGTTATTTTTCTGCCATTTTTATTATTTCATTTTACTATTTCTAGTTTCATTATTTTGTTATTGCTATTGCATCATAATCATATAACAAGCATCTGCATTGACGCATTTATTAATAGTGATATTGCATTTAGATGTTTAAACATATTGGCACCCAATTAAGTTTTTATTACAGGTGCAGATATAACCACTTTAAACTGTTGAGTTGAATTTATAATCTTAAATGTTTATATGCAGACGGCATGGTGAAAGAAAAGGCCCCACGTAGAGTAACTCTGTGCCAAAATAAGACAGGAAGTTACATGTTTTTGAAGTTACATGCTTTGCAGGAAGTGAAACCAAAACCAGAGTCTGAGTGAAAGCTAGTCTGAGGAGCAGTTTCGATGATGCTATTATCTTTTATACTTTTATATCTTTTGATTAAGCTTTTAGTAGAGGTTCTTGATGAAAACATTTATTCAGTAGAGTACACATACATAGTTTCGGTTCGGTTATTACATACACGAGAGCGGCTTCTGTCTCTCTGTCTGGGGAGAGGCTAGGAGCTAGTCGGCAGGTGAAATGGGGTGCGATTGTGGTTAGCACATAGACACACACGTAACCACACACACACACACACACACACACACACACACTTAGTTAGAGGGATCATTTATAGGGGAAAGTTTAAATTGTTTTGCTTGGGGTTGCTTTTAGACTATATTAGGAGGAGCGAACATATTGGCAACTTTTGAAACTGTTGGAACTTCTGTTATGAAAATGATCATAATCATTTATACATAATTGCATTTTGTGCTTATTAAAGAGCTGTCGCTCCTTGGTCACGTGAGGGTCAAAAACTTTTGGTTGGCGTTATGACCAGCCAATCTACTGTGAGTTTGACTGGAGCTGTGGAAGGATCGCAACACACGCTTACAAGACATGTATATTAGGTTATTTTTATGATCTCTTATTTGTTTACATTCTTTGATTAAGTTTTAAGTAGTACCATTTAAGTAAAACATTTATTCAATATATTACACATCAGTTTCAGTTGTGTATGTGCTGGCCTTTGTCTGGGGAGAAGGTGAGAGGTGAGACAAAGTGCAGCTGCGGTGATGACATAACCACATACATACATACACATAGTAGTAGGCTCATTTTGTGGTAAAGAGTTCAGATTTGATTCTGCTATAACTGTAAGAGTGCCAGCGTACGTGACCGAGCTGTTTCAGGAAACCGATCTGCTGATTCCAGCGATAAACGACAGCGGTGTGGGGGAAAACATCTGCATGGAGGCGAAGACGCGATGTTCTTTTAATTGTGTCACAAGTTGTCAAACAGAACATTTGTGGTTTTGTGATGACGCAATGAGGGGGCGTCACAAAATATACTCTGATGCATATAAAACTGTAGTTTGATGTTTGGAGGATGAGATTGTGGGGCTCTCTGCTTACAGAGTCAGCTCATTCTCCCACGTGTGTCTTTTCATTAAAAATCATCGTCTTTACCTTTTGGACCAGTGTGGTTACATTCCGCCTGTGTTTACTTCCCTATATTTTTGAACCTTAACACTCTCTTAAGAGTAATCTGGCCAAGAGGACAGCTGAAATTGCAACAAATGCAAAAATAGTTCTGTAAACATATTTTAAGTGAACAAAAGGAAGCTGATTGATTATAATGGATGTACAATAACACAGATATTTGAAGTTTACACAGCTACATTCTCGCCTGAAAATATGTTAAAAGTTTATGTTGTGACCCAGAAAGAGTAATATTAAAACTAAGCAGCTGCAGTAGTAGTAGCCATTGTTGAACACTGGAATTGGCTGGGCCAAGCTGGGATATTGTTTTTCAATTTTGTTGTCCTGGTGAAAAATCGGGAGAAATTCGGGAGAATGGTGGCTCCGGGAGATTTTCGGGAGGGGCACTGAAATTCGGGATTCTCCCGGAAAAATCGGGAGGGTTGGCATGTATGGCCTAGCATAGCCTGTAATGTTATTATGATGGACACATTTTATGAGTGAACTTGACTTTAAGTGACTTACAGGTTTCTTTGAAAAATACTTTCTTATATCCAGGTTCTTCCTTTGTGCTGCCATCCTCCTCTCCCCCTTGCAGGTCCTCGCAGCGCAGGCTTGCCGCTGCTAAAACTAAACAGAGCTCCCTGAAAGGCACAGCCAATCACATTGGCCATATTTGTCACGAGGTAGGACTCCAGTAGAGAACGTAATTTAATTCTTTCTGCACCGCAGGGTGAATGAGACTTTGACAGATCTTTTTTTTTCTTTCTATCGGGTTTGTTTTTCTTTACTCGAAGAGATCAAGATATTGGTGGGGACAATTCAATAATCGCTGGATATTGGTGGGGACATGTCCCTTCCGTCCATGCCAAATCTACGCCCTTGATTATAGTGGCCACCCAGCTAGAGAGTGCGTATGCATACATGGCAGATTTCATATGTTTGTGGCTTTATAATTGAGAATGGGTGTGTGACCTACTATATATTACCTATTGCAATGTAATGAGGATGCCAGTCGTTGATTTCCTGAGTAGGGTTGGGTATCGAAACCTGGTTCTTGTTGAGAACCGGTTCCCACTGTTTCAATTCCTTGGAATTGTTTGCCATTTTTGCAAACAATTCCCTTATCGATTCCAGTCGCCCCGAATGACGTCACCACGTTGCGGAGCGTCATTTACCTGGCAGGGCACCTAAGCGGCTCAAACGCTCAAAAGTTTGGTTATACTTTACTAGAACGGATGACAACGGGGCAACTTGCAATACTTGCAAAGTAGATATTTCATTTAAGGGAGGAAACACTACGAATATGCAAAAGCATTTGCTCACAAAACACGCGATAACCTTAAATGAATGTCGTGTTTTTAATTCCGCTCCGGACTTGTGAATCTCAACCCAGCAGCAGCGGTAACGTTTGTGCGTCGAATGTCACCGAGCAGTGATTAAGTTTGTGGTCAAAGGCTTGCACTCATTTGCCACAGCAGATGCCCCCGATTTTCAGTAAGTGAATGTGTTTAATTGTAGGCAGGGACATTACTGGATATTCTTGTGTAATTGCTACAGAATAATTTATGTTATACTTTGTTATTGCTACAGAAGAATATTTATTTTATTATTTTACATTTACAATTTTTTTTTCCTGGGGACCCTGTGACACCTCATTGAAGAGCCGTAGGCTGTGGATCTCTTAAGATCTCACTGTTGGGTTTGTAAGGCCATGTTACTCCTAAATTTCTATCTTGTTCAAAGAGAAGATATAAAACAAAGTTCTAAGCTAATCGACCTTAGTGTTCTCTTTTTTTAAAAAAAGAATCGATAAGAGAATCGATAAAGAATCGAATCGTTAAACAGAATCGAAAATGGAATCGGAATCGTGAAAATCTTATCAATACCCATCCCAATTCCTGAGCCACTGAATGTCATCCACTCACAACATTTGTCAAAGGCTAACAAGCAGGACAAAGGCTGGTGCACAGCGAACACAATCATTTAAATTCAGGAAGTGGTCTTTTTGTCTTCTTTGCCACCAAGGGTTTCATATTTTCTGTCCCCTGCAGGCACTGCATTTACATTTTTCCTTGTGCTGGAAACTTTCTCAACGCCACGGTTTCCTGACACTGGGACCAAGTTAATTATTAATTTAATATAAATTCCAAAATATCAGCAAGGAAAGTGCAGAGGTTTGAATTGGGACATTAAAGCCCAAAGGGTATATGGGTAAGACCAAAACTGGGATTTGAGAATTTCAATCCCATTTTTAAAAACTGACTGCAAAGCATGCTGGAGTTACACCCCAATTGCTCAGGAAATTTCTCCTTGAAAAAATTTCAGTACCATGAGTCAGTATATTTGTACATTGTCAATACATTGGTTGTTTGTTTTTTAGATTAAATGAAGCTTTCCGTTATTCAAATGACCAGAACAAAGCACTACCCTAGAACTGTAGTGTTAGAAAACTGTAGGCCTCCATATCATCCCAGTTTGATAGAAAAACATGAAATAGCCATTAAAATCACACTTGTTTGTATGAACTGCCCCTGTCCTAGTTAGCATAGCTTTGAAAGTGTGCATTCCAAATAGAAGGTTTCATAGATATTTTCTACAAGTGTGTTATGCCAGTTTAAGCATGATGAACAGAGATGACAGTAGTGCTGATTGAAAAAGATTTGGAATTTGTTACGTTTATGAAGCTATGCTACATCATCTGCTTCAAGACTGCGACAAAACACCTGCTGTCTTTGAACATTGCCCAAGATCAGCAATCATACCACCAAACTGACAATCCCTTGATCCAAAATTGTTAGACATAGATGACACTTCATTGTCATCTGATGCATCGTTGTCACTTGCAAGTCATCACTAGATACCTTGCAAGTGACTAAACATTAAATTTAAAAATGTATAAAGAAATTTTGCAGGAGAATGTAAAGATGGGAGTCTGGGAGCTCAAGATGGTGACAATGAGAAGCACATAAATAAATAGAATGGATGAAAAAGAGTAAAATTCAGCGTTTGCAATGGTTAGGTCAGAGTCCTGACCTTAATCTAGTTGAGATGCAGTGGCATGGCCTGAAGACAGCTGCTTAGTACATCTTAAAAATACAAATAAATGGAGGAATAGGCAAAATCTCTTTCTCATTTCTGCGCAAGTCTAATGGATAGACCTATAGATAGACAGATGTTGCTGCTAAAAAACAGTTACTAAATGTAAGAGTTCACTTGATTATTTAATTGAATAAATGCAGAGAAATTAAATATACAGCAATGTGTGTATTATTAGTTTTGCTTTTGTCCATAACTGATAAGGATCCGATACGATATTATGACTTATAATCAAGGCAGAAATCCCAGGAATTCCAAAAGGTTTTCTAACTTCTTTCTAAATTCTCTTTTTGCTCTCAGCTCTTGTTAGTAAGTTAATTTCACTTCCTGAAAAGCTTTCTTAAGCTGGTGAAACACCTACACTTTTGATCCCTACCCACGTCTCAGTTTAATTATCTTCTATAGAAAAAGGCTTCTAATTTAATATGTGCTTACCTCTGGGGCTATTTTCTTTACCGCATATGATTATATTCCTCAATAATATAAAGTTTCTAAAAGTTGAATTTCCAGGTGTATAAAAGCTCCTTCAGCAAGCTCATTTGACCCACACCTGCACAATGAAAAAGTTATATAAATATACTTAATAATTCCAGGGAGAAAAAAATGGGGAAATGCAATGTACCCGCAGGTTAGGTGAAGTATAATTCATTTAAGTTATTTCACAAACTGAAACTATTTCATTTACATAATGTTTGTACTAGCCCTGTCTTTCTTGCTATTATTCTTTTTCCTCTCTCTCCAGCACTTTGCCTCTCTGTGCTCCACTTTCAATCTATTTGACTCTGTCGCTCTTATTTTGGCCTCAAAAATCAATTTCATGGAATATCTTTTTTTTTTTCTTCTAAAAAGGAACAGGTCTTTTAGAAGCAAGCAGAGTGCTATTGTCACAGTGTTAACCTACGGCCCTTTGTGACCCACTTCTAGCAGAGAACAAAACTCTAATAAGAGAACATCTCTCTCTGTCTCTCTCATCTTCACGCACTTTCATTCACTGTCTTGTCTTCCTCTTTGTGTCATTTCTCGTCTGTCCACCTTGCTCTAATTTTTGGTCTTTCAGTCTGTTTAGCACTGACATTCTATCTATATCTTTTATCTGTTCACTTGTATTTTAGTGATTACAAAGTTTAATAGAATTTCTCAAGATTTCCCAAGACTGAAGAGACTTCCTTTTTAGTTCTGTTTAGATCAAATTGGGGGTTTCTGTATAAACATGCAAAATGTAACAGATTTGTCAAATATTTATATATACTGCAATATATCCTCTTGGCAAACAAGATAAATATAACACTAATCATGCCTGCCCCTATTTGCTGTGAGGCAACAGTACTAACCACCATGCTGGTTAGCACTTTTGCCTCACAGCAAGAAGGTCCTGAGTTTGACTCCAGCACCTGGTTTGCATGTTCTCCCCATGTTTGGATTGCTTCTTTCTGGGTACTCTGGCTTCCTCCCATAGTCCAAAGCAAAGAAGGTAGTGGGGTAAGGTTGTCTGTGTTCGTATTAGCCCTGCGACAGACTGGCAGTCTGTCTAGGGAAGGGGTGTCCAACTCCAGGCCCTTAAGGGCCAGTGTCCTGCCCTTAAATATCTCCCTGGGTCAACACAGCGGAATCAAATGATTAGTTCATTACCAGGCCCCTGGAGAACTTCAGGACATATGGAGGAGGTAATTTAGCTATTTAAATCAGCTGTGTTGGATCAAGGACACATTTAAAACCTGCAGGACACCGGACCTTGAGGCCTGGAGTTGGATACCCCTGGTCTAGGGTGTACTCCGCCTATGGTAGCTGGGACTGCCTCCAGCTAAGCAGAAGAAAATGGATGAATTAAAAAGGTCTTCTGTAAATTGTTGTTCTCCAATGTGCGCCATTCTCTTATTTTTGTAAATATTTCTCATATGTCTCTCTTTATTGTATATATTTCTCCTGTATGCTATTTATTCTTGCTGTCTACTATTTATAGTTGATGTAGAGCAGGCACAATTTTGTTGTACGTGTACAATGACAGTAAAGGGCTATTTTCTTCATCTGTTCTATTCTAAATGTAAATGGACTGGCCATTATATATTGCTTTTCTGTACTTTAGCACTCAAAAAGCTTTATTCAACATGCCTCATTCACCCATTCACATACATTCATACTCCAAGCAACACAGTGGAGAGCAATTTGGGGTTTAGTATTTTGCCCAAGGATACTTAGGATACTTAGGCATGCAGGCCGGAGACTGGCGCAGCCAAGGATTGAGCCACTAACCTTCCAATTAGTAGATGACCTGCTCTGCCTCCTGAGTGTTTTGGCTCATTGCTATACTAATAACAGCATGTCAAGCTTTGGCTGTTTCCATGGTAACTGAACAGTTAGAGCTGAAAGTCATGTCAAGTTTGTCGTGTTTGTCAGAATACATGGACATGATCCTATAGGACAAAAAACCATGAAGCATCAGTGGGGTTGTAAGGGGCATCCACATACTTTATAGAAGATGGATGTAACTTCTGGATAATAAAGTTTAAGTCACTGTGGATGTGCCTTAAATCTGCATTCTTTCTATTGGTCAGATGGTAGGTCAACTATATGGGAAAGCAAAATTTCTCATGAATTTAGGATCTCCTATGCTAATTTCAAGGTAACTAGATACAAGAAAAGATTTTCATTCGGTAAATAACGCTGCCAAATTAAATTAAATTAAATTGCAGAGTTTTCTTTTCTAACCCCTACAAATTCAAGTGCATAATCCTTCCTATGATAAATGAAAACAGACAGTAAATATATAATAGAGTGATAGAAAAATTCCCACTAACTATCAGTCAAATTCCTAGAGAAAGAACTGATTCAGTAGTGTTTTACTCCAGTCAAGACCACTGAGCCAGAATAAACAACCAGAATAATAAGGTAATGAGGGAATAGTTGAATAGGAATCTGTCACTGGAAAAAAAAGAGTCAAGCTGGATTGGTTGCATTCACTACTGAAAAATACATGCAACTGTCTCTGCATACCTGTGAAGAAAAATATACTGTGGGTTGTTGTAGGAGGAAGTCTAGCATTTCAACTCTGTTCATAGGCTCATCATGGAGAGGAAAACAATTGAGACTTTGACACAAGATGTGCAAAACTTGTGATAGTGTGTAAAATGTGAATAGAAATAGAATGCACTTATTTGCATATAAGCAAACATGTAAACCACTACACTAAGGAGCCTATTGTATATGGTACAAAATATCAGCAAAAGATTCTGAAAATCTTGGACAACCTCAGTGTACTTGCATGATGCAGGTTTTAGAGCAATGTATCCTCTCATCCAAACATCTTTATCATGGAAGGCCTTGGATATTTCAGCAAGACTAAAGCACCAGCAGAACTAAACCACCTGCATCTATTACAACAGCATTTTGCAGCAGAAGAGCCTGGGTACTATGTTCCTAGTGGCACAAAATTCCAGTTTAAAGGGTTACATATAGTGTCTTTTTTTCCCTAAGACTCTTAAATACCTCTACTTGCTAGTGACCTAGCACATAACGCAGATAAGCCATTATAGAGAAAACTACTAAAATAAAAATCGGACTGCTATTTCCATCTGCAGTAATGAAAATTTGATATGGCAGGGCTCTATTCTGGAATAAGCAGCAAGACCTAAACACAGGAAAGAACATGCATTAGCCACTTGATTAAATCAAACAGCACATAAAATGGAGAAGTTGGGGTCCAGGTGGATGGAATAGTGGCTTGCAGCTCTGGCAGGCTGAAGCAGCATAAATAGTGAGGCTTTTGTGAAATATTTCTTTTGGATGTGTAAAGGGGTATCAGCTGGAAAAGGTAAAATGGCCTTCAATTGATATCATCTGATCTCAGTCACTGCAGATGAGCTCAACCTTCATAGCCTACCTGAACTAAATATGCTTAATATGTATTTTTTTGTGAACTTTCACATGCAGAGTACCAATAACAATGTATTTTTAAAATGAATGCATTTTTCTCATTATACGGTTCTGTTTTATCTTGCAGACGGCAAGAAATAACGTGCCACACTCACCGCTAACGACGCTGTGACTCAGTAGATTCAACTATTGGTACTACTGAATGTCTAGTTTGATAAAACAAGGTAAAATCACCCCAGTGTCCAGTGTGGACCCAACATTCAACACAACCACATTCAGCTCATAAAGCTGTCAGCTCAGGAACTCACATGACTTTTTTCCACTAGTACCTACTTGGCTCGCCACGACTCAACTGTGCTCTACTCAATTTTCAACCATTTGCCATTACGATTGATTATACCCCCAATGTGCTTGGGATCATTACAGAAATGCAGCCAAACGTCCTGTGAGGTCATTTTTATGCAACGCAAACAGCGCAACAATCCGATGGGAAAAACAAATTGAAATCATCTGCTGTCCCTGTCTTGTTATATTTTCATCTTCATTCTCTCAGCCTCTGTACAGATTCGCTCACAGGTCACACTAGTTTTAAACTGCCTTGTCTGACACTACTCATTGTGTGCAGCCAGCTGGGTAGAATAGGACATCTTGGCTGCTACACCTTGGATTATTAAAGAGAACTTATGGCCCGCTTCTGTCCCTCTGGCTCATTCAAGAAAACTGATTACATGATTCTTACTCATCCTGTTTCGCCCTCTTAAGTGGGAGTTTTTCCTTTATTTTAGTTTGTTATTTTGGGGGTGATATTTTGTATTTTATTTATATATAAAGTGCATTTATCTGCAGCTGCTATGTGTTAAATACTTTAAGTATTTTTTATTTTTTGCTTGAGAGAATAATTTTAAACTAGAACAAAAACATACTCAATTTAACCGGAACTATTTCATGGCACCACTATTGTCTCACTGTTGCAATAAATAAAGGCAAAAAGCAATTTAAAAAAAAAAACTACTTTTTGTTGCGGACCTAGTGCAGAACAAAATCTTTGTAGATGTTATTCTCTAAATTGGACTGTGGAGCTGTCCAAAATCAGGTCCTAACCCTTGGTCCCTCTAGCTGTTACTTTAAACAGTTAGTTCAACTTGGCAAGTCAGTCGATCACCATGACTTCTAGAAACTTGTTCCACCGTCTTAAAGTCAAGTAGAGTAACAGAGGCTACTTGCAGTTCTAAAAGGGTTCATATTTTGGTAACACACACAATCTAAAGTTATTGCAATATATGGACAATTAAGGGTCACAAAAGAGGAACAGGGTCACTGAGATGCAACTGGAGTTTGAAGGTCACACATTTTTACAGACAGCAAAATTGCTTTGGGCCACATAAAAAAATGAGTCAAGCAGGTGTTGTGTACATAAGTAATCCAATCGAACAAATCAGGCAGTCACATATTCTGAGCAAAACCCATCAAATCATGGCTCAAGGTCAGGTTTGCTGCGCACCTAGCCAACACAACCAATTATCAGGGCCCACTTTTCTGTTGAATCCCTCCACTCTTCTCTTGACAGCTGACATGGAATTCAACCTCACTATACCAGAATTGGATTTGGAGATATGCCTGGAGGTGTGAGTGCACATCACTCATACCTCTAAAGGCCAGCAAAGCATTGGAAGCAATGCACTGGGAGCAAAGCACTTTAAGCATTTTTCAAGTTTAAACTCTCTTCTCAGAACGGTGGCATGTCTTTCACACATTATCTTCTCCTTTGCCCATTCAACTGAAGAAACCAGCTTTAATGGGTGGAATATATGTGATAAGCAGTCTACTGCAGAGCAACTGAAGAAGAGAAGGAGATTTGTGATCTGAACTGTCCACTGTGAAATCTTTTCCTGAGGGAATTAAGTGCATTTCAAAGAAAAGGGACCTTCCAACATATAATGCCAACTGAGATTATATAATGTGTCCTCCTACACACATAAGTCAGCAGCATCAGAATATGAAATCTAGTCATTGACGGCAGCTAACTAAAACAAACCCCCTCATCATACCTGGCAGTCACCATCTTGAAACTTTGATAATAAATCACCATCATGAGTTGGTCAAGCACCAATGCAGACACTATACTGAGGGTGATGTCTGGGCTGATGGATTCTGGCTAGTAGGAGAAAAGAGATACATTCAAAGGAAAATCTTTAAAGTTAGAGGCCATCCAGGTCTTTATGTATTTAAGACATTCCTGCAGTTTAACTAATTGGTGTGTGTTACCTGGCTTCAAGGATAGATAAATTTGGGTGTCTTGTATGATACAAACCACTGCAGCGCAGTACCTGTAATACCTACAGTATGCTCTAATTGCTCTATTAGGATATTATGGTCAACAGTATCGAACGCTGCATTGAGGTGTAGCAGGGCAAAAACAGAGATTAGTTGACTGTCAATTGGAGAAAAAGACTCTAAATGAATATCAATGGTACAGAAAGTAGCTGTAGTTAATGTTACACCTGTGAGATGATTAAGAGTAATTTTTTCTCTAATGATTAAAATTTTGTATGTGAAGAAGTTCATGAAGTCATTACTAGTTAACGTTAAAGGAATGGTTGGCTCAACAGAGCTCTGACTTTTTGTCAGCCTGGCTACAGTGCTGAAGAGAAACCTAGGGTTTCTCTTATTTTCTTCAATTAGTGATGAATAGTAAGATGTTCTAGCTTTACGGAGGGCTTTCTTATAAATCAGGAAACTATTTCTCCAGGCTAAATGATGATCTTCTAAATTTGTGATACGCCATTTCCTCTCCAGCTTATGAGTTACCTGCTTTAAGGTGTGTGATTGAGAATTATACCAGGGAGTGAAGTACTTCTGATTTTATCTGTGTAAACTCTGTGGGAGGCCCAGGGTGGACAAGGCTAAGCATCATGGTTAACTAATAAGCTGGTGTGAAAAATTGCTGCCACACTGCGTTCTCGGCCTGTTAAACTTAGAAGAGAGAGACATAATGTTTAATAATCCACATTTCACTGTTTTACTCTTTGGTGCTATTGAGGATACTGTATTATTCTTCCTTGTGATTTTTTTTATGTTTAAGTCATTTTTTGCTGGTTTTTAAGTCTTTTTTTTTGTCAGTTTGGGAGCTGACACAGTCTCTATGGAGATGGGGTTTTGGGGGGATAACAGGAAGAGAGAACTGCAGAGAGGCGTGTAAGACTGCAAATCTGCTTCCCGGTCCCAACTCTGGATAGTCACATTTTGCAGGATTTAATAAATTTGGCCAGATTTCTAGAAATGAGAGCTGCTCCATCCAAAATGAGATGGATGCCGTCTCTCCTAACAAGACCAGGTTTCCTCCAGAAAGTTTAACAATTATCTATAAAGCCCACATCGTTTTTTGGGCACCACTCAGACAGCCAGCAATTTAAGGAGAACATGCGTCTAACAATGTCACTCCTGGTCCGATTGGGGAGGGGACCAGAGAAAACTACAGAGTCCAACATTGATTTGGCAAAGTTACACAATGATTCAGTATTGATTTTAGTGTCCTTCGATTGGCATATCCTGGTGTCGTTACTGCCTACATGAATTATAATTTTACTGAATTTACGTTTACCCTTAGCCAGCAGTTTTAAATTTCCCTCAGTGTCGCCTTCTCTGGCTCTTGGAAGACAATTGACTATGGTTGCTGGTGTCTCTAGTTTCACGTGTCTCCGAACAGAATCACCAATTACCAGAGTTTGATCCCTGATGGGTGTGTCGCAGAGTGGGGAAAAATGGTTAGACATATGAACAGGTTGGTGGTGTACCTGGGGCTTCTGTTTAAGACTATGCCTCCTCCTCACCGTCACCCAGCCGACCTGTTTCCCCTGCTGCTTGGGACAGTCTGCTAGGAAACAGCTAGCGGGGCCTACACTACCTTCAGCTGCATCAGTTACAGGGGCCTAGCTACAGGTTTTTCAAGGGTGCGAAGCCAGGTCTCCAATTTAGTGATCATGGCCTCCAGAGCTGCAAATAGGTTACATTTATTACAAGTATCATTACTGCTAAAGGATGTCGAGGAGTAACTGAACATCTGACACAATGAGCAGGAAAGTGCAGGAAGAACAGCTGAAGAGGCCATGCTGCTAGCGAGTCAGCTACAAGCTAAGCTAAGGTAGTGAAACCCTAAAAACAAAGTTAGTGGGTACTAGAAATTAGCGAGTGAATAGACAGAGTGTGTGCTTCGGATGAAGCATGTGAAGATTACACTATGAAATAAGAAGGTATCGATAACTTTTTAATAAAATTGCTATACAGATAAGCTACATGATGAAGGGCTTTGATGGAAATAATTTCTTTGACTGTACTTTGTCTTTTATGGTTGCAGAATGCTCGCATGAAATAATTTATCTGCACAGTACTCTCACATGGCAATTGAGAGTAGCTTGCTAACAGGATGCCATTAGCAACAGGACACTGTGATCTGAAAAATTAAGTTTAGCTATTGACAAAGCTAAGGTAGTATTAGCTTGAAGACAACAGATACTTTTCATTACCCATCTGGTAATGAAAGGTTTGTAGGACTTCTGCACCAGCTTATTTTTTCTTACCTGTAAGCTATGTCCATGTTTTATGCTTACAGGATAATAGCTGCTGGTTGGTCTCACCTTGTTGTTAGTGCTACAAATGATAACATGCTTTGACAAAGGTAGCAACAATACGATATGAAACTATTACTATGTACAATATAAAACTGACCTTGATTATAGCTTTACAAAGCCACTAGCATTACTACAGGTAGTGTCTCTCAGTATTCTATCTATAGAACTAAACTACGTAGGCTACACAAAATATTGGTGCAGTGGGTGATGTTTTACTGGATAGTCTTGTTTTAAACCAAACATTACTTATTTTTTTAAGTTAAGATTTAACATACTGTGTATTGCATGGAAAACTCTACGTGCTATGGTGTTGTTAATATTCAGAAAACAATCAGCCAGGTAACATAATTGCATAATGATTGATGATGCATCCTTTTTCAGCTGACTACAACTGGTTTGGTGGTATCCAATGTGGCACACTCTGTTTTTTGACCTTTATGTATACCTCAACCAGGTACTCAAGCACATAATACAGCCATACTAGATACTTTGAATGCACTTGTACACTCAAAATAGCAAGTGTATTTATGGAAATAGATGATTTGAGACAGAAAATTGGTCTTGTTCAATTGGAAACAGAGCTAACTTTGATGCTAATTCATGAGTAAGAAGGAGGTGACAAATGCTGAAACAAGCCAGACTCTCATTACATTAGCTTAATCCTTTAAGCTGCTTACTTTCTTTGTTGGAACACACACACTGTTATTTCTGCAACACATTCATTTTGAGCTAGTCCTCTTTACACAGTCCTTTTTAAGTCATATTCACTCTATGTTTACTTTGATTAAAAGCTTTAGAAAATTTTTAAATCTCTTCTTAAATTAGAGCATTCCATTGCATCTTGAGACAAAATATTGAGTAATGTGGTTACATAGTAAGTTGCAGCTGTATTTCTTCTAACAGAAATATCAGTTTCTTAAGAGTTTTAGTCATTTTCAAGGTCACAATTGTTTTCTCTATCAAAGTGGCTGCCAGAGCAAGAAAGATCTGGCAACATGGATTGTAACACAAGCTAATCTCCATTGCAAGATATGCAGCTGTAATACTGTAAGAAAGCTCTAAGGGCACAATTTTCACATAGTATTATGAAAACCAAAGCTCTAATTCACACACCCTCTGATTCCTAAAAATAAAAGTCTTACATGACTAAACGCTTTTTCACACCACTGTCGCATGCCAGCTAGGTCTGATTCTTATCAAAATTCTTGCCTCGAGCTGTCACTCATCCACAGTCTTTCATACATTTACCAACATGCACTCACCTTTAATGTTGTTCCAGAACATAGTGTTTATTGCTCATACAGCTGCTACCTCCTTGCAGCCAAATCAGCCAGCCTCCGTGTCATTATTATATATATTTAACCATTCATACATTCAAGTGACCAAGTCAGTGTTTCTGTTAAATAACCAGTGCTCCATGGTTATCTGCCAGTGTCATTATTCAGTGAGCAGCAGCAGTTGAATGGTGAATACCAAAAGACATTACAAAGTTTAGTGAGTTTTTTTATGTTCTGTGACAATTATCTTGTGAAAAAAAGATCATTAGCTTGATAATTTATAAAAAAAAAAACAGGAGAAAAAAATCCACAAAATAATAATTTGTGTAAGTAAGTTATTTATCTTGTTTACACAAGACAGTCATTTCTTGTACAAGACTATGAATTTATTCCCACAAGTAATTTCTTTCTAATATTAACATTTTTGCACAAGATGACAAAAAAGGTACCTCAAGGACTAGAATTTTGCTCCACTGAGGAATCAATGAGAAAAGGTCTAAATAATAAATATTGTGGGCTCCAAATTTTTCACTTCTTTTCAATCTCACCTTCCTAGACATAAAGAAAAACTGAGAATAAACATAAGTGTAGTGGGTCAGGGCTGTTTGGGATTTGACAGTTATGTTCTCTTGTTCCAGGCGGCAGCGTTATGTTGCCATGGTTACAGTGTGACTCTCTCTCAGCGACTGTGTGTTTTCTGGGTGGAGAGAGCACCTTTGTTGTTGTTATGCTAAGCTACACTGAGCAGTTGGATTAGCGGCGGTGTGTTCAGTGTTGAGAAAATAAACAGCTGTGCTCCCTGGCAATTCGGGGAAGCAAGACCAAACAATAACTCTGTTTCCTCCTTGTCTGAGCTTGCCACATTGGTGTCAGAAGTGGGATAGCTCACCCTCGCCGGAATGGAGAGAGAGATTCGGAGGCTGGAGCAAGCCTTTGAGCAGTGGCGTGTCTAGAAAATTTTTGTTGGGGGGGCCAAGTAGGGGCACAGATTTGGAGAAGGGTGGCAGACATAATTGGCAGATAATGTTAAAAAAAAAATTCCACCAACCGTTAACCATAATTCAATAACCCTATAAACCTAATAACCGAATGCGCTTTTAACTCTTATTAGAATGAGATTTTAACCACTACGGTGCAAAGTTTTTAGATACTGCGCTGATAATGTACAAGAGATACAATCAGTGTTTTGTCAGTGTTTATTCAGCATTCAAGGACAGCAATATTTGCATAGTATTTTTACGGAAATATAGTGCACATATGTTTTGGGCAAAAACATTTTTGAATATTAAAATACGAACATTTTTAACATACAATTTTCAAATTAGCCAATGCAAAACTTTATCTGCCTATTAAAAAAAGAAGATAATCTTCTTACAAACTGGTGTTTGATTTTGAAACAGTAAAAAAGTGGGGAAACAAATGAAAAGACTAACTTTTGAATGAAACCTGAAAGCAAGTAAATACTTTCTATGCTGCCTTATGGTAAACTTTGGTAATACTGATGTATAAAGAACAACACTGGCTGATGATGAAATACAGTCAGCTGGCATGGTGACACTGCCAGTATTAACCTGCAGGGCTGGACTGGGACAAAAAATCGGGCATTTTGACTAGAGACTGGCCCACCAGGTATTAAAGCCATAAAGCCTTTGAATGAAGACAAACGCTGTTGTGACAGTGATGTACACTGTCTTGTTGGTATATGTATGATCTCTATACAATTTACGTCAAATAAAAACTTTGTTCACAAGATTCAGATAATTATTTAATAAAAGCTAGATATTTTAAATGAGAATAAGAAAGAAAAGTATTTCTTTGTGCCCACCTTTCCCTGTTAATGCCCTACCTGGCCCCATGGCAAAACTTTGCTAGACCCACCCCTGCACAGTTACCAGCTGTCAGCTACGTAGAAAAGGATCCTGGTGTTATTTATCTCTCAGAAACAGTTCATAACTTCCCTTCAACTCATTCATGTCACCTAAAAGGTAAACCTGTTTCTCCATCACCTGTTCAGCTCTGATGATTCAGTAAGGACATCTCCTGGTTTCATCTTCATGTTTCCCTCTCACCACATATCCAAACCGATATCATGACCAGCAGCTTTTACAGCTGTGGCTCCAGCAAACATCAGCTGATACTAGAAATTATTATTAAATAAATTCTAACACCTGACCAAGCTTAAACGTGCTGCTGTTGTTTAGCGCGACATCCTCCGGTTTCCTCTTTCTGGCGCAAAGTGGGCGATAAAAAAAAGAGAGAGAAAAGGCGATCAGCTGATCATTGATCAGTTTCATGATTGAAGTAGGAACAGGAGAGAGAGGGGAGAGAATGAGAGGAGAAGAGGCAGCTGTGCAGCATAAAGACAGAATAACTCCAGCTGTGTCTTTTTCCATTCTAGCTGAAGTCCGGGACAAACTGTGTTCCTTTTCAGCTCAATACGAAACGTGTAATATTTTCTCTGAATGCGGGACGATTCTGTTTTTTATGGGACGGTTGGCAACTCTACTAACTAACCTTATGAATAAAATAAAGTTCAACATCAGTAACATCACAGCACCCACCCAGCTGTACAGAAACTCCGTCATGCTAGCTAGCACGCAGTACGACTTATTGTAACTGTCTGTAAAAAGTCAGCACAACGAAAATAAACTACACCTAAACTTGGTTTATATCTGGCCCAGATAGACTGCAGGTCATAACTTCTTACCTGAAGTTCAGTTCACCTGACACTCGGCCTGGCGGCCGCCTCGGGTCTCTCCTCCTCCTGCCTCCCCTTCCCTCATCCACCTGCTGGCCTCTGTGGAAGCTCCGACATAGCGATCACCAAACAACTGAGTTTTTTTTACACATCGGCCAGCATCTGGACAATCCACCACCTCTCATTATTCATGCCCTTACAAAATAAATAAATAAAGAAGTCATTCGCCCACCGGGCAAATGCCCGGTATGCCCGATGGCCAGTCCAGCAATGTTATCCTGTTAATCTGTCACCAAAAAAATGTTTTCTGCGGTGCCGTCTTTCGTGCTTAGCTCTCCTACCTTTGCTAATATGATGCTCATAGTGCAGAAGCCGATGCTGCATTCACTTACACTCGGATATCTGAGCTTCACTGTGAAAACATAATCGTACATTTGATATTTCATTGAATTTTATTGTTTTAGCTTCGGGGTGGCACCTGGGGTGGCCAGTCTGGTTGGAGGGGTGGCCTGTGTCCCCCCAGACCACCCCGCTGGACACGCCACTGCCTTCGAGGAGAGCATTTGCTGCTTGGGGAGCTGGCGATTGAAGCGAGAGGAAGCGACCAGCCATGTAAGTCCGCCGATGGATCCCGACGGCACGAGCGCACCGCGGTGACGTCAGCCCGCCGCAGCCGGAAGAGCGGACGAACAGCGCAGTGTTGCCAACTTAGCGACTTTGTCGCTATATTTAGCGAGTTTTCAGACCCCTTTAGCGACTTTTTTTCTAAAAAGCGACTAGCGACAAATCTGGCGACTTTTTCTGGTGTTACTGGAGACTTATTTATGATGACTTTTTGACGTGAAAGCGTGTATCGCTCCTACTCTCAACAAGCAGTGGGTGCTGCCATGGGCACCTCACCCGTGCCAAAGGGCTCACAGGCGGAGGATAGTCCTCACCAGCTTCTATCAGGGCAGGAGACGTTCAAACCTATGCGTCCAAACTGCAAATGAATCGCGCATGAGTGAAGCCGCTGCTCCCGCACTGACTGTAACGCAGTCAGTTCTTCTTTTACTGTTATGCTGTTTTGTGGATCACAACGTTTAAAACTACTTATAAACACACACACACACACACAAAGTAACTCCACCAGAGTGCCTACTTCGGGTCACTTTTGCCGGTCCAAGCCCGGATAAAGGACATTAAAAAAAACAATAATTGCTAAAAGAAATTTAATTTGTAGCTCTAAATAAATTCTAAATGCATTTAGGACGTTTTTTACTCACTTTATGTCTCTTCCACGATGTTATTTCTCTCTCCAACAACGTAGGTTACAATTACATTAGCATGACCAATTATGCAAATTAGGCGATGACGTCATTTGGCGACTTTTAGCGACTTTTAGGACAGCCAATAGCGATTTTCATTACTGAGGAGTTGGCAACACTGGAACAGCGGCCCAACACATGCTAGGACAATGCTTCATGGACTGCCTCTGTTGACAGACACGCCGAGCCCCCAACAGCGTGCAGTGATGCCTACAACGCCAGCTAAGGTACCGAAATACAACGGGCTAACCCCGTTAGAGCCCTACATCTCACAAGTCCGGCTGGCAGCGAGGCATAGTGGTTGGAGTGACAAAGAGGCTGCTACACACCTTGCGCTAGCATTGGAAGGAGATGCGCTCCAGGTATTCCTTGACCTAGCCCCAGCAGAGCAGCATGAGCTCCAGGCCCTCACCATGGCACTTGAGAGGCGATTTGGGCAGTGGCACGTCACTGATCAGAGCAGGGAGCAGCTGACCAACCAGAGCCATCAGGCAGGAGAGAACCTGGGCACCTTTGCAGCGGATGTGTTGCTGTATGCTCGTATGTTCAGTGGGTAAGTTCCCTAAAACTGCAATATTTCTCGTGGCCAGTAGGAGAATGACTGCTCTGGTTGCAAAAAGAAGTCTACTAACAACTTTGTCACCACTAGAGTTACACGTTCATAATTATGTGTGCCTATGCCAAGAGTTATGTGTGCCTATGCCAAGAGGCACACATATTACTATTCGTCGGATTTATTGTGTGGATGCCCTCAAAGGGCTTCCACACTATTGAGTTCCTGTTTCTCTTTATTGTGTGGATGCCCTGAAAGGGCTTCCACACTATTGAGTTCCTGTTTCTCTTTATTGTGTGGATGCCCTAAAGGGCTTCCACACTATTGAGTTCCTGTTTCTCTTTATTATGTGTGCCTATGCCAAGAGGCACACATATTACTATTCGTCGGATTTATTATGTGTGCCTATGCCAAGAGGCACACATATTACTATTCCTCGGATTTCTTCTTCTTCTTATTATTATTATTATTATTATTATTTTCCTTTTTCCGCCTGAAATTTTGCAGCGTATCTCGACCCGCAGTTTTGAGACAAGCTTCATATACAGTTAAGCCCAAAATTATTCATACCCCTGGCAAATTTTGACTTAAAGTTACTTTTATTCAACTAGCAAGTTATTTTTTGACTGGAAATGACACAGGCGTCTCACAAAAGATAATAAGATGATGTACAAGACGCATCATTGTGGAAAAAAAATATTTCTCAGCTTTTATTTACATTTGAGCAAAAAGTATCATGTCCAGAATTATTCATACCCTTTACAAACTGTCACAGTCTCTGGGAAAATCCAAAGTTCCATACAATTCCAAATAGTCAAAGCTGTTCTAAAGCATCCTAATTACCCTGATTAATTGGAAATAGCTGTTTTGATCAACTCAACAGGTGAAAAACAGCAGCTCTTTGCAGGTGGTCTGTGGACAGTCATGGCTAAGACAAAGGAACTCAGTGAGGACCTGCAGCTGTGCATTGTGGCTGCTCACAAGTGAGGAATGGGCTACAAGGCCATATCCAAATGTTTTCAAGTTCCAGTGGCCACAGTGCAAAGTATTATTAAAAATACAAGATGTTCCGCACTGTGGAAAATCTCAGAGGACGTTGTCGGAAGCCAAAAGTGACACCTGTGCTGGCCAGGAGAATAGTGAGAGAGGTGAAAAGAATCCAAGGATCACCACCAAGGCCATTCTGGTGAATCTGGGCTCTGCTGGTGGCAATGTCTCAAGCCAGACAGTCCAACGGACACTGTTGGGTTCCACGGATGCAGACCAAGGAAAACGCCACTTCTCCAGGCACTTCTAAGGCATGCAAAAGCTCATTTGGCCTTTGCAAATGCTCATCTGGACAAAGAAGAAGGTTTCTGGTCTTCAGTGTTATGGTCAGATGAAACAAAATTGAATTATTTGGTCACAATGATGTTGGCATCATTGTGATCATTTGGCATAAAAAAAGGAGAAGCCTTCAACCCAAAGAACACCATCCCCACTGTCAAACATGGTGGTGGGAACCTAATGCTTTGGGGTGTTTTTTAGCCAATGGACCAGGGAACCTAATCACAGTAAACAGCACCATGAAAAAGAGCAATACATGAAGATTCTCAACAACAACATCAGGCAGTCTGCAGAAAAACTTGGCCTTGGGAACCAGTGGACATTTTAGCACGACAATGACCCAAAACATACAGCAAACGTGGTGAAGAAATGGTTAGCAGACAACACCAGTAACGTTTTGCAGTGGCCTAGCCAGAGTCCTGACTTGAATCCAATTGAGAATCTGTGGAGGAGCTAAAGATCAGGGTGATGGCAAGAAGACCCTCCAACCTGAAAGATTTGGAGCTCATTGCTAAAGATGAATGGGCAAAAATGCCTGTGGAGACATGCAAAAGCTGGTCTGCAATTATAGGAAGCGTTTGATTGCTGTAATAGCCAATAAAGGCTTTTTTCTATTGATTATTGAGAAGGGTATGAATAATTCTGGACATGATACTTTTTGCTAAAATATAAATAAAACCTGAGAAATATTTTTTTCCACAATGATGCCTCTTGTACATCGTCTTATTATCTTTGGGGAGACACCTGTGTCATTTCTGCTCAAAAAAGAACTTGCTGGTTGAACAAAAGTAACTTTAAGTCAAAATTTGGCAGGGGTATGAATAATTATGGGCTTAACTGTATGTTACCTCATTTTGTGCGGCTGGATCTGGAATGGTGTGCTATGACTTTTGGTGTTTATGAGTATTATAGTTTTTTAAATATTAATATTTTTCTGAAAATTTTCCCGCGCTCCTCTGCCAAACAGTTTTGACAATAGGGTTACATATGTTACATCATTTTGTGCAGCTGGAGCTGGACTAGTATGGTACGACTTTTGGTGTTTATGACTTTTATAGTTTTTGAAATATTTAGATTTTAGTGCAAATTTGGGCCAATTTCTAGCCTCCTGAGAAAGATTCTACTTTTGGCCCCATAGAAACAGACTTCATTTGTGGTGTGTTGGCTCTCTCTAGTGGTATACCCGAGTAGTACAGCCAAACAAAAAGTTTATGCTTGGGTGAAACTCCATATCCCACAATTCATAGCACGCCTCTGCAGAGGAAACAATGGCGGCCACCACTTCGTTTTATATGTCTTTTATTCGTGTTTCTAGGTCAAAAAATACACTTTTAAGATATTTTCAGGCGAGAATGTAGGTGTGTAAACTTCAAATATCTGCTCGTTTTATGGAGACATCCCATATTAGCGACAATTCTCTTACGTGTTGCTTATAGTCGTTAGCTAGCTAGCTAGCGCCGCTAGCCTCTGCCAGTGAAACAATGGCGGACACCACTTGGATTCTATAATGCTTTTTTTTCGTGTTTCTAGGTCACAAAATAAACTTTTTAAGATATTTTCAGGCGAGAATGTAGGTGTGTAAACTTCAAATATCTGTTCGTTTTATCAGGACATCACATATTAGCGACAATTCTCTTACGTGTTGCTGATAGCCGGCTAGCTAGCTAGCTAGCGCCGCTAGCTTAGCTTAGCTAGCGCCGCTAGCGACCCTTCGTGAAAAACCACCCAGGCTTGGCTGATAGTGAGGTGGCTAAAATTTGTTTCATCGCTCGGCAAGGGTCTGTGTCTTAGCTGGACTTATTTTTCGTTTATATGGGCCGATGATGCTGGTCGATGTGGAAAAAATAACTGAGTTGTTTGGTGGTGGAGCTACAACAGAGGGCAGCTATCCACCGGTGTGTGACAGAAAGGACATGCCGTGAACGAGACATACAAGGCGGTGAGGCTACAGCCGATCGACCGGTGTTTGCTAACGCGGAGGTCAATCGTGGATCAGGGAAAGCGAAGGCAGGAGCGTGAGGTGAACTGAATTTCAGGTAAGAAGTTATGACCTGCACTCTATTTGGTTCAGATATAAACCGAGTTTAGGTGTAGTTTATTTTCGTTGTGCTGACTTTTTCAATCACTTACAATAACTCGTACTGCGTGCTAGCTAGCACAACGGAGTTTGTATACAGCTGTGTGCGCGCTAAGTTACCGATGTTACCGATGTTGAACTTTATGACAGCCTCCCCTGTCATTCTCTCGCCTGTTGAAACTTCAGTCATGAAACTGATCAATGGTCGGCTTTTCTCTCTTGTTTGTTTATCGCGCTAAACAACAGCAGCACCTTTAAGCTTGATCAGCTGTTGTTAGAATTCATTTGATTTTAATTTCTAGTATCAGCTGATGTTTGCTGCAGCCACAGCTGTAAAAACGGCTGTTCCAAACCAGATGTACTTACTGAATCATCAGCGCTGAACTGGTGATGGAGAAACAGGTTTACCCCTTAGCTGACATGAATGAGTTGAAGGGAAGTTATGAACTGTTTCTGAGAGAAATAAACACCAAGCTCCTTTTTTTATTTAGCTGACAGCTGGTAACTGTGCAGGGGCGGATCTAGCAAAGCTTTTGCCAGGGGGCCAGGTACGGCATCTTACAACCAAAGTTTGTATAATAATACACAAGATTGGCTGTAGACCATTGTTAATCATTCAGAACACTGTGTAAAAATAACAAAAAACAAAAAGTGAATGCAAAAGTGCATAAATATTTATTTTACGTGGTTGATGTGTGTGGCGGGGCGTGGTCTGCAGTGCCGCTGCAGGGGAGGTGGACCCACCTGAGCGGCATCTGCAATCACGCCTCTCTGGCGTAGTCTGTGCACTCTCGGCTGTTTTTTTGGTGTGTGTCGGGCTGTGAGTTGAAAAGCTACAGCCGGCTGTGTGGGTACACCAACCATGTGTGAAAAGTGGTCCATAACATAATGCTTCAAAGCGTGTTCATGCAAACATTGTCGGGTCTGCCGTGGTACAAAGGGACTTCTGCTCATGAACCTGTGTGCACAGCGTCTGCAAATCGGGGCTGTACAAAGTCACTTCATCTTTACCCAAAACTGTAAGCTGTCATCTGTGAGGCGCGCGGTGTTTGTTTTACCATAGTTCATGGTGGAGAATGGCTGCTCTGCTGAGTTTTGCTCTCTGTAGCTGTATGAATGGCAAACTACACTGATTACCAGCGGCATAGGCACACATAAAATTTCTTCTGAAATTTTCCCTTTCTAGTTGTGTGGATGCTGGAGGCATCCACACTATTGAGTTCCTGTTTCTCTTTATTCTTTATTATTGTGTGGATGCTTTAGGCATCCACACTATTGAGTTCCTGTTTCTCTTTATTCTTTATACTTTATTATTATTGTGTGGATGCTTTAGGCATCCACACTATTGAGTTCCTGTTTCTCTTTATTCTTTATACTTTATTGTGTGGATGCTTTAGGCATCCACACTATTGAGTTCCTGTTTCTCTTTATTCTTTATACTTTATTATTATTATTATTATTGTGTGGATGCTGGAGGCATCCACACTATTGTTTTCCAGTTTCTCTTTATTCTTTATTTTTGTGTGGATGCTTTAAGGCATCCACACTATTGTTTTCCTGTTTCTCTTTATTGTGTGGATGCTTTTTGCATCCACACTATTGAGTTCCTGTTTCTCTTTATTCTTTATACTTTATTGTGTGGATGCTTTAAGGCATCCACACTATTGTTTTCCTGTTTCTCTTTATTCTTTATTGTGTGGATGCCCTAAAAGGGCTTCCACACTATTGAGTTCCTGTTTCTCTTTATTCTTTATACTTTATTCTTCAAGTTGCTCAGTTCTTTGCCGCTTATCTACTTCCTCAGTTTTCAGCCGATTTTCTCCGTTCAAACTCTATACTGTTCTGCTCTTTCTGCTAATTCCTGCTATGACTTTTGGTGTTTATTACTGTTATACTTTTTAAAATATTGTACTTTTTTCCTTTAATTTGTCCCATTGAAACGAATGGGAAACTTCCACAATTCTGTGCAATTAACTCAGAGTGAGTGCTGATCCGTTCTGAATTTTGTCTTCATGTCTGAACAACTTCTTGCTACTTACTCAATTTCCACTCAACCCCCACAAATTATACATCAAAACGTAGGTATTTTTGCTGGCTTTCAGACAATGTCACTATCTTTATTGTGAGATTTACCGTTTTTTTGCAATTTGCCTCGGAGTGACACAAGGTCTGACAACTCCCCATTCAAAGTCTATGGGGAGGTTTTGAAATTCAGAGCTGAAATTCTGTAACGGGAGGCATTTTCAAATCGCCATATCTCTTTAACAAAGCAAAGTCAGGACATGAGGCTTGTGCCAATATATCTTCAGACACTGCTGACACTCACAGTGGAAGCAGTTTTTACAATTATCTTACCGTTGAGCAATGAATTACGTTTGTTTGAGGGTGGAAATCTGTCCTCCTCTCAGTTTTCAAACTCCGAAAATGAAGCCGTTTCTTCTCTCGTCATATCTCCGCGACGGAGGTACATAGAGCAATGAAAATCGCAGTCAAAGTACACCAAAGTCCGCTGATTCACCCAGTACAAGAATTATGCCGCTAGCCCTCCTAGTTTTTGAGTTACATGACGTTTTGTAACACCAAAAAACGGCGTTTTTCGCCTCTCACCGCGATCTAATTCTGACTGCTGAAGTATCTGTCTTTCAGACCCTCGCCCCCTTTCCAGGTGGCGCAATCAGTAATGACACGGCTCTGCAGCTCAAAGGTCGTGGGTTCAATCCCACCTTGGTCAACATTTTTTTTTCACTACAAATTTATACACTTTCACAGACCTGTAATTTATATTGCTAATTTTTTTCACTACAAATGAGTAGTGCAAAAACATACTATGTCTGCAACATCATAGTATTACTACTAAATCACAGTATTTCTGCCAATTCAAGGAGGCTGACTGTTACTAAGTGCATCAGTGTATATAGGTCATCTCTTGTGTTGGAGTGCCCTCTTGTGGCGCCTTTTGGGTAGTGCCTTAGTAAACGTGAACACTGCAAAGAAGTGGTATCAGACTGGTTTGTAGTGGAGGAATTTGGTGCCAGTTTCTTTCGTCTTTAATCCGTATTCATGTTGTAATGTAGTAGTACCACAATATGGCAGAAACACTATGTTTTGGCACAACACGTAAAAACGGCTGCACCTGTTTTGGCGGGAAAAAGTACACAGCCTCTCTGATTGGTGGATTCAAATTCAGCAGCTCCCAGGCTGCTTGACTGACCTAGAAAGTTTCTTCTCTCTCCCTGTGTGTGTGTGTGTGTGTGTGTGTGTGTGTGTGTGTGAGAGAGAGAGAGAGAGAGAGAGAGACAGAAAGCCTTTTATGGGATCATCTCATTGTAAGATTCAAATTCAATATATTTAGACTGGTTGACTGAATTTGATCCTGTGTGTCTCTCTGTACATGTGTGTTTCCATAGGTGTCCATATTTGTGATTGTGTGACTGTTATACTTTTTTTTGCTGAGTTTTTTTTTTTCATTTAACAAGTACATTTGAAGGATCCTTAGCATGATCAGCATTTTTTCAGCTGTCTATTTTGCTTTTCCAATTTTTCTGTTTAAGTTATTACTATTGTGCTGAATCATACTATTTCTGCTATTTTACAAGATTTGTGCTAAATATAGTATTTCTGCCAAATATAGTATTTCTGATTAATTATAGTTTTTCTACCAAATCATAGTATAGTATTTCTGCTTTTTATAGGATTTGTGCTTAATATAGTATTTTTGCTTTTTATAGGATTTGTGCTTAATACAGTATTTCTGCAAATTCAGCAGCTCCCAGGCTGCTTGACTGACCTAGAAAGTTTCTTCTCTCTCCCTCTGTGTGTGTGTGTGTGTGTGTGTGTGTGTGTGTGACAGAGAGAGAGAGAGAGAGAGAGAGAGAGAGAAAGCCTTTTTATGGGATCATCTCATTGTAAGATTCAAATTCAATATATTTAGACTGGTTGACTGAATTTGATCCTGTGTGTCTCTCTGTACATGTGTGTTTCCATAGGTGTCCATATTTGTGATTGTGTGACTGTTATACTTTTTTTTTTGCTGAGTTTTTTTTTCATTTAACAAGTACATTTGAAGGATCCTTAGCATGATCAGCATTTTTCAGCTGTCTATTTTGCTTTTCCAATTTTTCTGTTTAAGTTATTACTATTGTGCTGAATCATACTATTTCTGCTATTTTACAAGATTTGTGCTAAATATAGTATTTCTGCCAAATATAGTATTTCTGATTAATTATAGTTTTCTACCAAATCATAGTATAGTATTTCTGCTTTTTATAGGATTTGTGCTTAATATAGTATTTTTGCTTTTTATAGGATTGGTGCTTAATACAGTATTTCTGCTAAATGTAGTATTTATGCTTAATCATACTATTACTATATATTTCTGCCAGGTCCCCAGGCAGCCAATCCTCTGAGGACTGAGACATTCAAATTTACATATCAGGGCCTGCACGGCTTCCCAGCCAGCCAATCATATCTGAGGTCTGCCCTTTCTTCTCTCGTCATATCTCTGCGTCGGATGTACAAAGAGCAATGAAAATCGCAGTCAAAGTACACCAAAGTCCGCTGATTCACTCAGTACAAGAATTATGCTTCTAGTCCACCTAGCTTTTGAGTTACACGACGTTTTGTAACTGCAAAAAATGGCATTCTTCGCCTCTCACCGCGATCCAATTCTGACTGCTCATCACCCTGTTTCCCAAGAGCTCACTGTCTTTCCTAGTGGCGCAGCTGGTAATGACACGGGTCTGCAACCCAAAGGTTGTGGGTTTAAGTCCACCTTCGTCAACATCTTTTTTGCCCTACAAATTAATACACTATCACATACCACTAATTCATATTCATCATTTATTACAATCCTGAAAACTTTTTACCAGCTTTTCTAATATGGACCTCAGTTTCTTCTTAACACTCCATGGCACAAATACTGTTCCCTTTAGGCTCTGTGTATGTGTGTGTGTATCAATATTTCTCCCATTTTAAAGTATTACTCCTCCATAATTGTATTTCTCTTAAATCATAGTACTT